>NC_136491.1:80246625-80251625 GCF_053919585.1 Euprymna scolopes
GTAATTTAATTCAAATGTTATTAACTGTGATAGGAAGTGGTCTCGTATTACGAATAAATATGCAACCTAAATAGTGTAAAGAAAATAGATTGCTTATAAAGGTGTGTAGAAAATAATATTCTAAACACTTTACTTTTTTAGAAACTCCTCATCTCTCACTGCTTCTTTTTCTACTTCATGAGCAAATATTTTCAACTGCTTGGATATAACTTTGCAATACAAACCAAGGCAGCAGTAGGCACCTATCTGCTTCAATTTAAGTGTTTGATTCGTATATAAGAGAATATAAGTAATATTTTCTACCATAATCCAATTCTGTCGATGCTGACTTGAAAATTTGAAGTTTTTACAATTACAAACTAAAAAAAAATGAATGGAGAAGCGTATGTTTTCTTAATATTCTTAACTAGCTTAAATAATCGATTCTTATCGTTTTTATTTTATGATAAGCAACGTTTGAAAAGGCCCTGGTGTAAATCAGATCAACACCTTGTGCCGCCATTGTACTATTTCTGAGATAATAATATTTAGCAAACAAATAAATAAGCCAATAGTCATGCTTATTAAAAGTAGCAATATAGGAATTGTTAGCAGTTGTTTTTTTTATACAGAGTAAAAGAAACTCAATTTAAATCATATATACTACTGTATAAATGAAAAATAATAAGATAATATGATACAAATAATTGAGGATATAGAGCTGATTTTCAGTATAGTTGACTCCAATATAACTAAAGTTCAGATATATTTTTGTGTTTTTTAAAGTTGAGTACAGTAAAACCCTTATGCGTGTAAACAGTCCAGTTCATAATAGTTAATAAGAAGTAAGAAGTGATGGATGTCAGTATGTGACACCGATCGAAACATGTTAATCATCTTTAACGCCATGATTTATTTCTGGTGTATCCAATGTAAACAGTATGCTTAGCTTCCCTATTGCAAATATATTTTGAATTATATATGTGCGGGGACCTATGTATTTACAAACATACTTTTAAACTAGCGGGTGGGGGCGGTTTGCCAGATCGTAAAATACGTGTAAATGATATATTAATTTGTCCATTTCCTATAAATTATTATAGAGTCGTGATTTCAAAGTAATAACAAAAGTATTCCGGTGCCACCAGCTGGAATCGAAACCGAAAGCCAAACTGTAACATTACAAGCGTATGACGTTTCCACTGTACCGCCGTTACACGCATGTGAACAGATTAAAAATTTTGAATGAAAAATAAACTGAGATGAATGTCAAAATTGTTTACGGTTGTTGTCATTTTGATCCATTTTGACCCCTTAAAATCTATTATAACCGGCTAAAGGTCCATAAAAGAACGGTTCGTAAAAAAAAAATCCAATCAGTTGAGGCGCCCAAGCGACGCTCTGCGAGTTTTATTTTTGGACGAGGATAGAGTATTAAAATATGGAGACAGACAGACAGATATGCAAACTGATATACAGACAGATAGAGAGACATATAGTCTTTTATAAATTAGATTTTACCACCAATGCGTATAAGCAGATTATCTGCATTGTAAGGTCATCACACGTCAATGTAACAAACTGATTTCCAAGTAAGCGATTTGGAAATTTAATGGTATAAACTAAGTTGCATCACTTATCGTAATGTTCATTATTAGTTTTCAACATGGAATTTGAAGACTATGTTTTATCTGACGCGCAGAAGTTTCAAGAGAATTCGTTTATCAAGAAACCACCCTTGCAATGAAACCCGACTTAAGAATATATATATATATATATATATATATATATATATATATATATATATATATATATATATATATATATATATATAAAATGTAAAGTTGTTTTTTATGGTAGTATGAAGAGCGATTCTTGTTGATAATGTCATACAAAAAGCGACATAGTGTTATAGCTTACTGAAGCATCTTTCATAAGAAAAAAAAGTGGAGTAGTGAGAAATTAATATCGCCAATTTTGAAGTTACAATAAGACTGGTTCTTATGCTAAAATGTGAAATAGCTTCTCGCTCAATTTGATTTTTCAATACTTATACGAAGATCCTTCTAATTTTCAACTAAAATGTTAAAGGCGTACGAAGACGGAGTGATTCCGAAATGTGTTTACTTACGTAGTCTCCACCAGTCCCAATACATTTTAACTATGAATTAAATGACGTATCTCTGCTTCTGTGATACGTCTATGGGACGTGTTGTTTTCGTAGTGTCACACTGTCAAAAACTGCAATAGAGAAATGAAACTTTCAGGTTGTAAATGCATGAGTTCAGTCACATTAACAATGTCATGTGATACCCTCTCTGATCAATTTAGGGGAATAAAAATAAGAGGCATTAATTTTTTAACGGCTATCTTATATGCATCCCCGAGGACTAATAACTTAACCAACGTTTAAATCGGTTTTGCAATGCTGAATACAATAGATCTCTGAAGAATAGCAACATATGAAATTAAACTTGAAAAGGAACAGATCAGATATCGTTAATGGATATCCTTTGGCGTACTCGGAATCATGAGATTAGATTAGCGAATACGTATTATTCTTAAGCAGAAATAAAAGAAACATCATTGAAACACCGATACCAGGGAAATACAGGTCCCGCCAGAGTAAACACGAAATTTAGGCAGGATCTTCAATTAATTGAAACCTAATCCTCGAAAAAGTTATTTAATTGAAAATTAATTGAAACTTTAAATATAATAATCGATAAATATTCAGGAAGAATATATTTATATGATAGTTGATTCCATGACAGACCGGTTGCTACGTGCACGTATATAAAAAACATATATTGGAATCCTACATATACGCATTTAGCATTTATATTTATTAATGACCCCCAATTCTTGTGTAAACTGGCAGAAATGTTAATTAAAAATACTAACCTACAACGTCAAACCTGACTTGCTCACTCGGTTCAATTCTCCCGACTGACAGTAATTCTTACTTGCTACATCATGAAGCACTAGCGTATGTAGGTATATAATATTTATTAATATTTCAAAACTTCATATATATATATATATATATATATATATATATATATATATTATATGGGTAAAAGGGCAAATTATTTCAACTCACATTAAGATAAAAATGCAATTTCGTAAATAATTGAATTCATTCAAAACATACGGCAAATAAATAAGTCTCATATATATATATATATATATATATATATATATATATATATATATATATATATATATATATATATATAAAGGGTGTCCATAAAGTCCGTGTGCACTTTAAATAAAAATAATTCTATATTGATTTGTATATGTTTTTATAATGCCGTATTTTATTCTTCATATTATGCATAAGCTCCAAAGCAATTTGTTGAGCTTTGCACTATCCCGATAAGTTTCCTCTTGAAGAATCTATCTCATTCTTTTTAATCCCATATATATATATATATATATATATATATATATATATATATCATACTTGTTTTTTTTTTGCGTTATGTTTTGAATGAATTCAATTATTTATGAAAGTGCATTTTTACCTAAATATGAGTCTGGAATATTTGTCCTTGGGGAGCGGCATATATATTGCCTGATGAGTACTAAACGACGATACAATTGTAGTGGATAATTTTATTTTAAAAACAATGTAATATATATATATATATATATATATATAAATATATATATATATACATATATATATATACGTGTGTGTGTTATTTTGTCATATTACATTATGTTTATCAAAAGGATAATATTCCTAACATATCACTATAGATGGGGTTGTATATTCACGTTAAATGTTGGTTTAGTTATTGATTTTGAATTGCATTTGTTTAGAAACATCCATTGTCTGTCAATCACTCTGTATTTAAACAATAATGTATGAATATTACATCTCCAGATAGACACATCATGGATAAAGTTGTAACCCGAATGTTTACGGAAACTCGAGATACATAATGTAATTGGAGATCACAAGAACTTTTCAGCACTAATCATTTTTTTATTATTAACATCAGTATTACTACCATTCTATCATGAAACACCACTGATCCTATTGTGGGATTTATATTTACATAAATGACACCATCTTAAATATTCTGCTATAATTGATTTTTTTTTTTGTATAACGTGGTCGGTAGGTAAAAATCCCACACGTAAATTTCTTAATGTTCCTTTTTTTTTTTTTTTTTTTTTTTACAAGAAAGAGGTTTATATGAAAACATTTTTATGAAAAAAAAAACAGTATATTATTTAGAGTGCTACGTAGAATAATATATATTTTGGACTACGTTACTGCATGGAGGTATGTGAAGTTCCTCCTGGGGCATTTCACGTATTTTACAATGAAAATGTAGGAGTGTGAAATATTGCTAATCTTCATTCAATGCCGGGCAAAGTTGGGCACCCTAGTATATATATATATATATATATATATATATATATATATATATATATATATATATATATATATATATGTACATATATATGTGCATATATATGTACATATATGTATATGAACATATATATACATACATATATAAGTATATATATACATATACATGTACATGTACATATATATATAAACACATATATATGCATGTACATATATAAATGTAAATATATATGTGTTCATATATATTTGTGCATATCTATAATATAAAGCTGAACGCCTGTGTGTGTCTGGTAACGAATAGGCTCCTATATGATTTACTATTATAGAAAACTGATCACATATAGTGATTGAAAATGTATCGAGACACTGGATGTTTGATCTGGCATAATGATCATTCATTAAAATTGTGTGGTCTGCGTTCGCGCCTGGTCCACAAAGTATGTAAATAAAAAAAATTAAAAGTAAAAAAAAACGTTTTCAAGTATTTTTGATATAGATGTGCATAAGAATACTTTGATAAGTATGTTTTAACTCAAATAGGGATGGTATAGTAAAATTTTGGGGTCTGTATTCGCGCCTGGCCTCCACAGAATAGAAATAGGCACAAACTTAAATAAGACTCTTCATATCTATC
>NC_136491.1:80254125-80344125 GCF_053919585.1 Euprymna scolopes
TTCTGACTAAGTAATTTAAATGTACATAAAAAGTAAACATATCCGAATGTCAACAGGTAAAGTCGTAAGTAGGGCTGTGACAACAGCATATTCTTTTCATTGTTTTGACAATTGAGTATATATCCGTTAATATTTTATATGGTTTTTTATAGACGGATGTTGTTCTCGGTGGATTAAGTGTGCCTGGGTTTAATATATAACCTGGAGTCAACAGAATGAAATGAATATTCTGTTGTCACAGCCGTAGTCATAAATGTCCGTTATTAATAACATGAATATATTTACACAGAAAAGTTAAATATAAAAGTGTACTAAATTTTGCGGTTTTGTTGTGACTTGATCTTTCTGCACAATGACAGAGAGTATATATCCATTTAAGGAAATATCTCTTAATAAATTACGTTACGTTTATATTTATTCCGAACCTTAGGTTTCGACCTCGAGAAACAGTTAGGGAAAATAAAAGTAGCCTTATTGTTAATCCATATTAAATTAATATTAACGAATACTCATGCTATGTCCTCGATAGTATTGCAATTGTACCTGCTCAAAGCATTGGTTGATATCGTGTAATAGTACAAGTAGCCATCTGGCTGCATGTTGTGAAAGAAAAGCGACTAAATACAGCATATTTTTATTTACATGGAAGAAACAACAACCGTGAAAACAACGACAGCAAGGAAGTGTTCGACACGAAAATATTTCTACTGTATCATCGCTCATCAGGAATGAGATGTCTTTCATTCCTAAGTTGTATCTCCTTGAGTACATTCGTTGTCTTTCATTCAGCATCCAGCACCAGATTTAATTGTTGCGGATTTTCTTGGTGGAGGATCTGACATGCCATCTTAAAGTCATGGGCATAAGGGCTCCAGTCTCTCAGATGCTGCTGAAGAATATCGATGACGTTCCGGAGAATCTGCTTTTCATGGGCAGTAGCTGATGCTGGTAGGTTACAATAGCTAGCCTGACTTCATTCTCTTTTTGAGCATGATCAGGGTCCATTACATAAAGCTGGGCAAACTTGGGTTCTTGTCCTACATCTGGCTGCAGTCCCCCCATCAGTATGGATACATTTCCTTGTGTGGTGGCTGTTGGTTGCAATACATGGTGTCAAGGTTGTTCTGGCGGGTGATCGACTTTGAGACAGCCCATTGCTAAGGAATTATTTATCTGCCTAGTGCACTTGAGAAAGCATTATGAGTGGGGATGATTTCCTTCCCAAAGCTGTTTCAATGGATCAGGGTGATCAGGTAATGTGGGTGGGGCAACCTTACTGTTCTTACAACACATGCCTCTGGCTTCATTTTTCCATTCAATCGCATGAAAAGGCTGTACCGTCTTCAATGATGAGAGATCCAACATTGGAGAGGACTTTTTCAGCGGCGCGGTCTCTATTGTAAGCAAGGCCTAGTTGTTTTCTCTGGTGCTCTCGTCGATCAGCTGTCTGTCTTCTGTTTTGATAACACCATAAACTCCTGGTGTGTAGTGACTCCCATCGCCTCGCATTATCAATAGCCTCCCGATCCTCTTGCAGTCTTTTATCTCTAGTGTTTGTTGCCTCCTGTCGCCTCGCATCCGCTGTGTCTTTCCGATTTCTTTGAAGCCTTTTATCTTTGATGTGTAGTGACTGCTGTAGCCTCGCATCAGCTATGACCTGCCGATTTATCTCAAGCCTGCTTTTTTTGACTCTGGAGAAATTTATCGTCTTCGCTCTTGATATTTCACAGCTTGATTCGTTTTCCGACCCAACGAACTTTTCCGTCTTTTAGGCATAGTGATCGCTGGAACAATAATACTATAGAATAAAATGATGTTGGTGAAATTGAATATTAGACATGGACAGATAGACAAACATACATAGACGCCTGGACACAAAAATAGCCACACATAGATAGATAGATACAGAGGACATTATAGGCATATGGATATATAGATACACAGAAAGATATATAGACATAGATACAGATATATAGATATATAGCTTAGATATACAGATATATAGATAGACACATCGACATATATATATATATAGATATAGATATATAGCTATTTAGATACACAGAACTTTATATAGACAAACATAGATAGATACATAAGACATTATAAGCATATAGATATATAGACCACAGAAAGGTATATAGACATAGACACAGATCTATAGAAATATAGGCCTACTATATAGATACACAGAACGTTCTGTCAGACACATATAGATACCGATATATAGATATATAGGCATATAGATATATAGATATATACATACAGAGATTGAGAACGCAATAAAATCTGACTTATTTGCATTTTTGCATGCATTTTTTGCATTTTTTTTTCATTTCCATACACCAAACATGGATATAAATATCAGTAAAACATCCGCTAGGTCATAAGCTTCATGTCGATACCAAACTTGCCTGGGTGGGTTGCCTGTAGACTGAGATAAACCGCGTCACACACACACAGACAGTAAAAAATTTAATAATAAGCTTCATTTTTTAACTATTTCACAAGCGCATTATCTCTTATAATCGAGTACACTTTGATGTAGGCAAATGGTAATTTATTAGTGTATAAAATGTACAGTATAATCAGGTTGACACACGGGTTCCCGCCAGATCACCGAAGTTAAGCAATGTTGAGCTTGACTAGTACCATATAGGTGTTCATTTAGGAATTTTACGCGCCGTATGTGCTTTCCGCTTATCTCGTCATTGTTTTCAGTCATCCTGAAGCACTATTTTCCACTGGTATTCAACAATGTCGACTCAGCCGAGGTTTGGTTTGAGATTGTGCAACTCTTGCCACAAAAATTTCATGCGCAGACACCCTTACAGTGGATATCCATAGTTTGTCAAGACTGAAGCAAGCCATTATTTTAGTATATAAATACAACCTTACTTCATAAGTGTATTTGAAAAAAATATCAGTATATGATTTTTTTTATAAAATTAACACTAGATTCTCTACAGTGCAATATATTTACAGTGACTAATAACACCGCGTAGGCATGTGAGCCAATTGTGTTGCGGTGGGTTTCTGACTAGAGCAGGCACTCGCTTAATTTGATTTAAGAATATGCGATTTCCCTGATTCTGATGACATTAAAAGTTATGAGAGTCTGGAACATTCGTTAAATCTAATTCATTCCGGGCAATGTCAGATGTCTTGGTTAATATATATATATATATATATATATATATATATATATATATATATATATATATAGTGCGTAAAATTTTGTTGAAAATTACAAAGCTCACGTTTTCTTTTTTTTATAACCTTCGTTTATTTCCTGGATGTTTCCATTACAGCTGTTTCATTAGTGGTTAGGCAATTTTACGATTTATCCGTCCATAAAAATATCCTGTCCCCACCAACTTATTCAAATGTTTATCCATTAGATTTTTACAACAAAGGGTATATTTTTAACATGCTGAATATCGTATTCGGGTAAAAAGATTTCCAAAGCCATGACTCCTCACTTCCTCCATCTTTTGATGTTATATATGTATATATATATATATATATAGATATATATATGTATGTGTGTGTGTGTGTGTATGTTTGTGTGTGTTTGTGTGTGGGGGTGTATTGCCAGTTGCAGTGTAACATACTACACCTAACGTTTGGAATATCTATCAGATTTAACGTATAATAAAATTACGGAAGTGTCATTTCAGATCTCTTGCATTAGTTATAAGAAAATCTTTAAACGTTGGTGTTAGAAATAGATACAATTTATCAGTTAAATCGACATCTCGCAGATATATCGTATAGTTTTATAAAGTAGCGATATTGTTATAATTTCGTTTTTATTTAAAGTAAAAGTACCGAATCATTAGTTAAAACAAACTATACCAAAGCAAATGTCTACAATATAATTACCTGTTACAGAAGTCAATTTTCTTAAGGTTAATTCTGCTATTGGCAAGTCTAATAGATTTTCATTTCTATTTAAAGTAAATAATTTCACTCTGAATCAAAAACAATTATCCTGGGGGTTATAACGTGAAGCAGAACCTATCTATTAAAATACATTCGTGATAGGACGAGATGCCATTACCTGTTTTTAGCAAGTGATGTACACATTTTACATCGACAGGAAAATGTAATCATAGCAACTAGCATTTTGTATTCACGTGTTAATTACGTTTGACCTCACTTATTCACCGATGATGTTACTAGAAACTGTTTAACCGCATACTTAGTAGTGATTGTTTATCAAGACCTGTGGCCGTTAAAACATGCAATACTATATGACTATAACATAATACCAACTGAATTACAAGGTTGGAGTACTTTTCGTGTGGAGTAAACAATCGGTTCAGTTTTAAACTATATAACTTTGAACATAATTTTTTTTTTACAAGTTTTAAAAGATACAGTTTGATGTGGACGGAGTTTCCATTCGGTAAAATATTGCACAATAAACGAACAATATAAGAATCGTATTTTTTTTTAAATTTTCTTTACAGAGGGATCACTACTTATCAAGGCCTCGAGGCCTCTTGAGGAAAACGGTTAATGGGTATAAATAAGTCATTGTGTATATGGCGTAGTAAACATTAGTAATGGATTTTCTTTAAAAATTGGATTACTTAGGAGGGTGGCAGTTCATCAAGAATGTGTTTATATTGGACTTAATCTTCCGATTTCTTGTAACATGATATATGAAGTAAATTTTAACACAATTAAAATAAGTTTTATGCCATTTCCACGCAGCTTGAAGTTTGTTTACTCAATTTTGGAGTGGATGATAAATAATTTGTATTATAAATCTTATTTAGACTATTTTCTTATTTTTGTTATTTGCACAATGTTAAGGTCAACGCAACCTCTTCCGTTTCTAAGGTATATCTTGTCGCATACAGTAATGTTTCTGTCGAACTCGGGAATCTGAAGAGCGAATAGTTGTGGAAATATCATCAAAGAGAGAAAACCAATAGTTCCGATGAGTCAAATAATAAAAATGGAAGCTGATTTTACCAGCTCTTATTGGCAGTTAACTTTTCCAAAAGTCAGTTTTTGATCTAATTCTTTCTTGCACGATCCTTTCAATATAAAATAAGGTTTTGTTTCGCTAAGACATAAAATATTTCTTAACCTCTCGCTCCTATCCTGATCCATCATTATCTATGAAAAAAGAATCTTAAAGAATATTATCACCTCTGGCTATCGAGACAAACACCAGAACGATATCTATAGTAATCAATTGAAAGGCGATCCAAATAGTTGTTTTAGAAAAAGAAGTCATATAAACATAATTAAAGCATGTTATTTTCATTATGTATCTCTGATGAAGCTTGGTAGTCAAGATTAAAAAAGTGTAACAATGTTTCCGATTTCAATTGTCTCTTTTACCTGTTCACCAATATTATTCGACCATCAACTGACTTTACAGATGAGTGATTTCTTTTTTACTAAAACAGCCAGGACAAGCAAAATAATAAGAAATATGGGGAAACTCAAATTGTTGTAATTCTTTCTCAAATATTATAGACCATAGTCATAGATATTTACAATAGTTTCAAAATGGCAATAGGCAGCCCGGCACTGAAAAAATAACCATATGCAGTCAGGTGTGGCGCACAAAAAGATTAACAAAGGAAAAATTAAGTCTAAATTTATTTTATGTCAAGATAATTGAATAGTATTAAAAATTCAACAAAACAAAATACAATAAGTTTGTTATCTATAATTGTTTAGAGAATCCCAAGAACTTACTGGAAACAAAAGAGAGTTTTTATGTAAGATATTGATTACAGATGCTTGTTTCGACCGGCGCCGTGTGCGTTTATATTGCAAACAAATAAAACACAAACAAATCAAATATGCATAAATTTTGTAAATATCCGAAGTGTGTCTTTACGGAAAGAAAAATATATATATAAATATAGTATTCACTATAAAACGCAACGCATTGTTTCAATACTTTTTATTTTATCTTTTTTTTTTAAACATCACGTACCGGAAGCTATTTTTTTAATTTTTCTTTATGAGATACCTATCCTCGATATCTCAGACAGGTGCGTTTTTAGTTTCTTTTATTACAAAATATCACGGGTCTCTGTGTGCAATTCTAGTATTCTGCCGGATTAAAAATCTTACTATCGAGATATATGTATTATAACACAACATATAGAATGTAACAATATTTCTATTCATTTGTTTTATGTGTATTATATAATAAGCCTACAGGCTTTTCTTTTTAGCGGGCATTTATTAACATCAAAGTCAATCTTCTACTTATTTTTTTGCTTAATTGTACTTAATGACCATATATGATGCAAGTAAATAATAGAAATTAAAAATGTAATATAGGGGTAAGATTTATACAAATATATAATTTAATTAATTGGAATTCTTATTGAGATGAGTGATTTGTATTATTTATCCATTTATATATTCCGGACAGTTATCCTAATTTTCTAGTTTTTGTTTCACGGCGTCTTGGGCAACTATACCTCTGCCGTTCGTCAGGTGGTTAACCACGATGGGATAGGAACGCCGAATCTCCTAACTCAGCAATTACCGACTTCCATAGTTGTTTCTCGTCTTACTGAAAATGGGTTGACAGACAGACACACACACACACACACAGACACGTTCACTTTTATAGATATATAGATAGATAAGTTTGGAATAATTAGATTGTTTTGCTAATTGATTATCGTAATGCGGCATAAACTGATATATACATCATTTACAAGTAATCTATATATCTACAAATGTGACCATGTCTGTGTGTCTATGTGTCTGTCTGTGTGTCTGTGTACATTTCCCTACGCAAGAACTCTGTTAATTTTTAGTTTACAGACTCGAAATTACATATACGGAGTACTGAGATTTGGGAATATCTAAGTGATCAGTTTTCGGCCAGGAATTTGGCTTTTAAAGGGTCAAAGTTCAACGATTTAAGAACTCTATCAAACACCTCCGACAATTTAACCCTAAACACTTGATTTTTTAGATATAGATACCTTGCACATGGAGCTAACTTAATAACTTTGTTTGAGCCCAAATCAATAAATCTTCAAAGTCATAATAAGGGCCAAACTTTAAAAAAAATGACCGTTTTTTTTTTGTTCAGCATACACCTCCAAACACCCGGGCAATGTCTGGCCCCCATGCTTGTATATCCATAAAAGTGAACGTGTCTGTGTGTCTCTGTGTGTGTATACATTTCCCTACGCAATAACTTTGTCAATTTTTAATCTACAGACTCGAAATTTGATACGCAGGGTACTGAGATTTGGAAAAATTTATGTGATCGGTTGCCGGTCAGAAATTTGGCCTGTAATGGGTCAAAGTTCAACGCTTTGACCTTTGAGAACTCTACTAAACCCTCTGCCAATTTGGGGTCTAAACACTTGGAATTTTAGATATAGGTTTCTTGGACATGGATCTCACATACTACCGTGATTTGAGCCCAAAACAATAAACGTTAACGGGGCATAATAGAGGTCAATTAAAAAAAAAAATGATCGTTTTTTTTCTCAGCATACACCTCCAAACACCCGGGCAACGCCGGGCACCCATGCTAGTATATCTATCTATACTCCTATAAATTCGTTTTTCTTCTGTGTGCATTGAATTCATATCAAACCCCCTCTTTTCTATTTATTTACAAAGAAATTACAATTTTCTTATATATGAGTTGTGGAAATGCATTCACTAGCAAAAGATCTAGCTAATTTGCATATTCTTTTAAACATTAATTTTAATTAATTCCCTATTAGTTTTTTTCGGTTTTCTTATGGGCTGATCATCTAGAGTTAACTATTACGTGTAATTATATTCATGCAGATATTCTACATGATTTATACTTGCATAATATTTGCGTAAAATCTTTACAGTAAACAAAAATTTGTTTCCATATATGTTTATGTATACGTATATATTTTTGTTTTATCTATTAATCTATCTATATATATATATATCTATATATAAGTGAACGTGTCTGTGTATCTGTCTGTGTATATGTCTCTCTGTGTGTCTGTGTGTGTACATTTCCCTACGCAATAATTGTCAATTTTTAGTCTACATACTCGAAATTTGAAATACAGAATACTGAGATTTGGGAAAATCTATGTGATCGGTTTTCGGCCAGAAATTTGGCTGCTAAGGAGTCAAAGTTCAACGTTTTGACTTTTAAGAACTCTACCAAACTCCTCCAACAATTTAGTGTCTAAAAACTTGAAATTTTGAATATAGATTCCTTGGACATGGATCTAACATAAGAACTTGATTTGAGCCCAAAACAATAAATGTTAAGGGGTTATAATAGGGGTCAAACTTAAAAAATTTACCTTTTTTTTTTACTAAGCATGCACCTCCAAACACCCGGACAACGCCGGCACCCAGGCTAGTATTTCTGGAAAAGTGAACGTGTCTGGGTGGCTGTGTGCCTGAGTGTCTATGCGTGTACATTTCCCTACGCAATAACTCTCTCAATTTTCAGTCTACAGACTCGAAATTTGATGGACATTTTACTGAGATTTGGGAAAATGTTTGTGATCGGTGTTCAGCACGAAATTTGGCTGTTAAGGGGTTAACTTTCAAAGATTTGACCTTTAATAACTCTACCAAACTCCTCCGACAATTTTGGGTCTAAAACACTTGAAAATTTAGATATATGTTCCTTGGACATTAATCTAATTTAATAAGTTGATTGGGGCCCAAAAGAATAAATGTTAAGGGGACATAATAGGTGCCAAGCTTAAAAAATTGACCGCTTCTTTTTCTCTTTTTTTTTTTTTTTGCTCAACATACACCTCCAAACACCCGGAAAACACCGGGCTGAAATGCTAGTTTTACATAGATGTATGATTTCTGTACATGATAACTTAGGTAATAAATACTTAACTAGTAAGAGTAGATTTAATTTATCTCCAATGTTTTTGTTCCTGGTAATAATATTTAACAAGTCTTACTTGGAATGTATCGTAAACTCAACTTACTATATGCTTTAAGTATCATATAGTAATGAATTTCATTTACTATTTCTTAATTCTTAGAAAATTAAAGTTAACTGCAGCACATTTTTTTTATCACAAAACTTGAACAGTATCCTCTAATTTGAACGAAACGGATGTTCAAATTATTGAGTTACACCATATATATATATATATATATATATATATATATATATATATATATATATAGGAAAATTTTGAAAACTGTGTCAGGAAAATGATAAAATCATTTTTATGTCCTTTTGTTGATGTTGTAAGTCCGATATTTCGCTAAAAATAGCCTCATCAGGGTAGTTAATCAGTCCGTAGTTTTTTTCTTCATTTTGTTGTTATAGAGGAAGTAAGTCCCGGAGAAGAAATTTAAACTTACGAGCTGTACATTTTTGACGTGTGCGTTCGCCCCAGTTTCGAGTAGGAATATTTTCTTATTTTTGGTATAAACAATTGAAAATTTGGATATAGGTTCCTTCGACATGGATCTAACATAATAACTTGATTTGAACCCAAAACAATAAATGTTTAGTGGTCATAATAGGGGGCAAACTTTTTCAGAATTGACCTCTGCGGTCTCTCCCAAATTACTCAGACAATTTCTGGTCTAAATATTTGAAATTTTACATAAAAAGGTATTCAGAGATGGGGCAAGCTTTTTAATCGGTTTGGGTCGAATACTTTTAGTTACCAATATATAAATGTATGTATGTATGTATGTATGTATGTCTGCCTAAAACTTTCGACAGAAGCGACGGATTTGACCAATATCAGTATTGTTTTGAATTCGACTTTTCAGACGAAAAATATCGAAAAATTGGCTAACAACCTTAATACGTTCATCTTCAACTGGGCACTTTTCTACAGACAGCATCGCTTTTTTCACTGATATTTTTGAAAGTCATTCACTCCTTTCGATTATCTAGCCTTAATTTTAATATAAGTCACTTCCGGCTTGGCGGTGGTCGTAATAGTAAATACGTCAGGTTTTTCCCCCGTGCTTTTCCTCCTTCGCGGTACGGGTTCGAGCCTGCGTTTCTACTACCACTTTTTTTCTCAGCAGACACATCCTAAAACACGGGGCACGCCGGGCTGAAATGCTTGTATTCTATAAAATTGTGAATATGTGTGTGTGACAACAATTCGCAATCTATATAGTCAACGAATTCCTTTATCTACAGCTTTAAATTTGGTTATATAAAGAAGTCAGATATTGTACACGTCGTATCCAGGTGTGTTTATCATTTAATGGCTATGAAACAAAAGTGTTAAAAAGTCATTAATTAGTGAACAAAGTTATTGCGCGGAAATGATTATGAATTTAATTAATGCTCAATGTGTGATATTCTTAGGTTGGTTGTTTTTGTTTTACGGCATATAAACCCTTTTCGGGTTATTTAATGCCGAATACAGTTATTTTGAAGTAGAAATTTTAATAGAATATACATATTTTTTTCAAATCGGTTTCTTTTAAACCCATAGTTGGGACCCTAACAGGTACTACCACTCCGAGTCAGAGTGGGCCTGGGAGCAATATCAATAAACGGGTTGCTCCACACTCCCCATAGCCCGAAAGCAGGGGCCTTACCATCAGATATAGTTAATGGTCATATTCAGGAACAGTATTCTTCGGCATCCTTCTATATTATATACTTGTAAACATGTTGGAATATTTGATTGATACATTATTTGAGTATTCTTATAAAATACTACATTACAAATTAATTCTATACATTATGAAATGTTGGGAGTTATTTTATATAAAGCTCAGCGCAGCATTTGCAATACAGAATATGATTTCGTTATTATGTATATGATTTTATTTTTACGGCAGCTCTTTGTGTGGTACAATATCTTCACGACTTCGAGTTGGCCGATGGTTTCTTGATCACCACATTTTTCGACTGGTAGTTTCCTTCCACGCCCACGTTGCTTTAAGATCCGTAAGAAAGAAGAGATGAGTGCGGCCCACTCGGCGAAGAGATGTGTTGCTTGAGAATAGAATAGATGCCAACCAATCAAGAGAAAATTTCGGAAAGTGATTGTTATAAACAATAACAATGTTTATTTACACGAAATGATTAGGAGTGATTTTGGTTGACAGACGGAATAAAGTTTTCTTGAAAATCTTAACTGTAATTAGGATGCGTCAATAATGGAGAATGCAGTTGCAACGGATTTGGTGATGTTAACGGCGACAAAAAAAAACGAACCGACTCAATTTTTCGCGTTGGGTATCCTCTATTCATTGTCCCGAACCCTTGAACAATCAGTTCCTTATTTGTCAGCCAATAAAGATTGCCGACTAATGGCTATCGTCCTAACAATTCCCCTGCTCAGCCTCTGGTTGGTTTTTTCATAATAATAATCGCTAATCAGTTGCAGTCCATGGGATGGGGCTACACAGACCAATTCTGTGATTAGTTGATGAAGGATGCATAGAGGCCTAGTCCTTGGGTCAAACGTGGTATCAATTCCAATTTATGCCAACCTCAAATAATTTCCAACTTAGAAATATATTTATTGTTTATAATTTTGAAAATTATGATTTTCAAATTGTATTCCTTTTGTTTTATGGGTCCTTTCTCGAGTCAATATCTCTTTGCACTTAAAATGTTGGATTCCCAAAACGAATTTTATTTTACTTATATAATGTGTTTATAATTTTGAAAGGTCCATACACCTACAAATGGTTTTGGTTCTATTAACAGTTTTATACGGCAAATTGTATTTTTACTCAGGTACCTTTCTTTTTGCACTCAATGACTGTTTATTACATTAGGATTTTAAAAATAATGCTACCCAAACGAGTTTTATACTGTTCAGTAAAAGAATTATTATCATAATTTAATAATTTATTATTTAATTTACTTCGCCAGTCAACTTTTTGACACTTAACTAAAAATAGTATTTCTGCATCTTCTATTTGTTCAATTTAAAAGAAAAAATATAGTGATGATAACATAAGTAACGAACGGAAATCGGCCGGCATTACCCGGTTGTAACAGACGTTGAAATATTTAATCTATTTAGGTTTCGCATATATAAAGTCCTTCCGGTTTTAACGTAAAGTCAGATAAATATATCTTGCCTCAAACAAAATTTATTGATCGAAATAAGTATCAAAAATAAATACCCTTTTACTAACGTAAAACAATTGTATTGGGCCAGTAACGTAAAAACAATCTTGCGTTCTGGTGGCGATGAGGTCGCTGAAGGCGGTTTTGTTATTGCTAAGGTTTTTGAAGCATTTCTGACGCAGAAAGTTCGCGAGATGCTTCAAAAAGTAACAGTCGGTAGGTGAGAGATCTAGAGAGTATAGCGCATGAGGCAGATTCGTAGCCCAATTCCTTCAACTTCAGCAGGGTCGGGTTAGCAACGTGTGATCATTCAGCAGAATTGGGCATTTTCTGTTGTCTGATGTTGGGCGTTGGTTTCGAAGTGTTTGATACAATTTATCTATTTAGTGGCTGTACTAGTCTACCGTAATACTTTCCCTTACATTACAACTATAATGGATGAGACCGGTCGCAAACCACCAAATAGTAATCATGACTTTGTTTTAATGCAAGGCTGCCTTTGAGAAGTGTCGATGAGTTTCGACGACGTCCTGAGCAGAATATCGCTAGTTATCGAAAAAAAACACGTTTCATCGTTATTCACAACTCAGTCTGGGAACGAGTTTTACCTTTACATATTGAGTTTTTTATCGGTTTTTGTCCAGAAATTTGGCTGTAGAGGGGACAAAGTTCAACTATTCGACCTTTAAAAATTATACCTCCGCTAATTCTGGATAAAAAAACTTGAACTTTTAGATTAGAAGTGTTTAATTTGATTTGAGCCAAAAGCAATGTTAAGAGGCAAAATTGGGGGCAAAATTTTTAAAAAATTGACTTCAGTCGTTACCAAATTACTCAACCAATTTTTGGTCTAAACATTTGAAATTTTACATAAAGTGTACTCATACATAGGGCAAGTGTTTTAATCCTTTACTGGTCGAAAATGTGGCTACCAAGGGGTCAAAGTTCAAAAGATTTGACCTCATCTGTCTCTAGCAAACTTATCAGCTAATGTTGGATCTAAACATTTAGTATTTTAATAATGTGTTTTCAGACATTCAGCTAGCTTTTGAATCAGTTTTTGGGCGAAAATTTTGCTGCCAAGGGGTAAACGTTTGAGGAGTTTACCTCTGCAGATTCTATCAAACTCTTCTGCCAATTTTGGGTCTAAACTTTTGAAATTTTAGATGTAGGTTACCTGGACATGAGTCAAACGTGTAATATATATATATATACATATATATATATATATATATATATATATATATATATATATATATATATACATACATACATATGCACATAAAGTTATGAACAGTACATTAGGGTAGGTCGATTTTGGCATTATGACTAGGTCTATGCGGAGAAAGATGTTAAATAACATTGAGAATAACAACACAAAATATTTTTTTCTAAAACTCCATCGTTTTTTGCTAAAATGAATTTAAACATTGAAAAACTCAATATGTTGCGTCTATGTCGCCTGGTGCCGGTGTTAAATCAAAGAATAAGCATGTCATATTCATGCCGGTTTTGAAGAAAAAATATGAAGGGAGTATAAAAAATACGTTGTTTTTTTTTGTAATATCTATTTTATTTTTAGAAAACTAATTGAGTGTCGATATAAAAAGACACCCTGCAAAATATTTCATTTAAAATGAAGTAAACAACTAATAAACCAGGGCTTTATTTTATCCGGTTAATATTTACGTCTACACCGCCAAGTAATCGGTTTCATTTTCGTGTTCACACGTTTGTTTACTTTGTTAATCGGAGCTTAATTCAAATTTAGAAATTATTACATTTGCATTTTATATCTTATCAAACCTTAATTATTTATTAATTTATTTTAAACCGTTGTGTTATTTAATTTAATAATTCTTTATTTAAAAAAAAAACAAAACAAAACATTTTTCTTCGCAAGGCTATTTCGGTGTGATTTGACTTGTTTTCATACTATTCGGTAAGTAAAACCATTATTCTTTATTTTTTGATATTTACCAATTTTTCCAAATTTTATTTTTAATTCATGATTTCCATTGTTTAATTTCTTACAATATCATAAAATATTATTTTGCAGATATTTTTCTAACCATGAGTCGGAAACGAACTATTTCTACACGTAATACTGATTCTACAAAATTTGCGGGCCCACCTTCTCCATTAAATACAACAGAACCCCCTACTTTCCGTCAGGTTATTAAATATGGCTATTACATGGAGAATTCTCACCCAAAGTTAAATAAATTTGCCCTTTCAAAATTAATGGCAACTAATGTTAAAAATATTTGGAAGGCAGTAAATCCCAGTTTGCCACTATTAACTGACAAATGGATTCTGCATAAATTGCAGGACACCTGCTTTAAAAAAGCTAAGCAAATAAATAGAAACGTTTTATCCGCATATGCCAAAAGTCTGCTGGTCAATAAACTTGACAAATTATTTGACATTTCATCTTGTTCGTGTGACCTGCCAATTGCAAGTTGTCATGACAAAAATATTAAATGCAAAAAAGAAAATTGTCAGTCAAAGCATATAGTCTGTACCTGTCCTATAAAAAAAAGGTAAGTTTATTCTATTTTTTTTAATTTCTCTTGTTTGTTTGAAAAAAATATTTTTAATGAAAATCATAGACATCTTAAATTAAATGAATTTCTATACTTGTATTTTATGTAAACCAATGAGATAAGAAATTACAATTTTTGACGTGAAATAGAATTTATTTCTAAGATCAGCGTAGATTAGAATAAAAATTTGTCAAATTTTCTAATTCAGGTTCCTGTGGAGGAGAGAGAGTATTTGAAGGACCAAAGAAATAAAATAGGACCCAAAGGCAATTTTCAACTCGGACCTGTTGATAAAGCTGCAGTAGCAAAATGTAAAAAGTTAACTGTGTTAGGAGAAAAGCAAGTTGATTCATCCCCCCCGCCTATTGCTTCAACATCTCATGACCAGAATATCATTCTGACATCAGAAAATAGTGATGGAACAGATGAAAGTTTTGAACCAGAGGAAGAGTGTAAGAGTATTTACAGCCTGATAAAAATTCCTCGTTATGCCATTGAACTCATCAGAGGTGATGTCTCATCAAACCTAGGTGCAAGTCTTGCAAATGCTTTTCTTTTGGATCTACAGGCTGCAGGCCTTCTAAAATCAAATATTGATTTAAAAATTTTTTTTCTTGATAAGTCCAAAATTGACAGAGAAAAAGAAAGATCAAAAAACAATGCCTATCAAAAACATAATCAAAAAATTAGAAATCTTGTCTGCATTGGTGTTGATGGGAAACACGACAAAGACACTTTATTTTACATGGAATCTGTCGATGAAAAAGGAAACAAAAATCGAAGAAAAGCTAAAGGACAAGAGCATCACTTGACATTTACAAAGGAGATGGGTTGTGGAAGTAAGGGGGAGTATCTTACACATAGAGTGATCCCTACTGTTGGAGCAACTGGTGCTGTTCTGGCGGATGAAGTTCACAAAGTTCTAGAACAGTATGAGAGTGTCAATACTTTAAAGGCTGTCCTTTTAGACAACACAAGCACCAATACTGGATGCAAATCCGGACTAGTTTCCTCACTAATACATATCATTGGCTGTTCTCTACACCAGAATGAGCTTCCTTTTAGGGCATTATTTAAATCCCTTGATGGAAGTGCACGAAGCCCAACATCATTTACGGGTCAACTCGGAAAATTATGTGCCAACAATTACCATCATTTACCCCAAGTTGACTTTTTACCTGTGAGTAGTCCTCTAGAGGGCAGGTATTCTGAACTAACAGAAAATGATCTCACTGGTGACCAAAGACTACTTTTAGAGTATGCTGTTGGTATTTCAAGGGGTAAAGTAGACCCTCAGTATGCAGCATGGAGGATCGGACCTTTAAATCAGGCAAGATGGCTTACTCTGGCAATCCGATTAATGTGTATGTGGACCCGTAAAATTTATCCATCTGAATTGACCAGAAAAATGCACCAGCTGATTAGTTTTATTGTAGAAGTTTATGCAGTTAACTGGTTTGAAATTAAACTGGATGATAAATTTCATAACCAGCAAATGTATATTTTTAAAATGATTGGGCAAATAAAAAAGCAGCCTCAAGAAATTCAGGAAATTGCTTTAAGCAATCTTCAGTTTAATGCTTTTGCCCTTTTGCCAGAGAATATTCTGTTCTCTATGTTAAAATCAGATGAAATGGAAGTGAGGGAAGAAGCTATAAGAAGAATTTTAACCATTAGGTAAGTAAACAGTCATATAAAACTGATCAAATTGTTTATTTCGATTTATATATTCATTTTCTATTATTAAATTAAAAAAAAATAATTAAAATAAAAGTTGTGTTCATTTGTTCAAGTCAAAATTATTTGACTTCTCTTTTCTTTTTCAGGAGTGAGGAACCAGTGAAAAAGCGTTTAAAAAAATATCAACAATAAATTTTGACGCTTTACATTGGTCAAATTTGATAGACCTTTTTCAAAGTGGAGTTTCAGAGCCAGCACTAACTGAAGAATTATCAGATGATGACCTTCAGGAATTATTGATGAGCGGCAGAAAGCCAGAGTTACCTGATTTGCCTGCACATTCACAAAGTGTGGAAAGGACTGTAAAATTGACATCAGAAGCCTGCCAATCAGTCTATGGACTTGAAGCAAGACATAGACATATAATTGCTAAGATTTTATGCCATGAAATGAGGCCATTTCTTGCTTCAAAAGGATCCTATAGGGATAATTTTGATATCATGGTAAAAAAATAGCTTTTTACTTGCCAATTGTTTTGTGTTTTTATACAAGCATAGATAACTGCCTAGAGATAGGTAAATAATTTGTTTTAGGTTTTATTAAGACTTTTTTCAGACAGAATAAAAACTTCTTTTTTTCATTGATAGTAAAAAGAATTGAATTTTGCAGTTATATAACAAAGTAAAATGCAGCATTTATATAATTTTGTAATTGCCGCCACCTCAAAGCGGGGGGGGGCAATTATAATTTTGTTTAATATTTAGCACATCAGTCATAATATAGTTTATTTAAATATATAAAATAACTTGTTATGATTGAAACTGCAAAATGCTAAATAATTTCATACAAATCTTTCACAGATAAGGGTTTTTCCGTGTCTCAAAATAGACGATCTTTAAAATCAAATTAGCATCCGATGCCTGATGTTAGAAACCTAGTTTTTTTATATTTGTACTCCCCATATGTTTGTGCAACTTTCTCTGCTTCAACCTTTTACATTTTTCCAAAAAAGTTGAAAATCGACCTACCCTACAGTACATAGGGCCCGAGCTAAGCCGGGCTGAACTGCTAGTATATATGATGGACTCTCCGTCGATTTTCGACGTATGAGACTCCGACAATTTACCTGAAGGTCTAGAACTCAGCGTGTCGACATCCACTCAGACGTATGTGGCACTTTAGTCCTGCTAGGGACTTCCAATGGCGACCGCAGTGGTGACAGACATATAACTGCGAGAATTTAGCTCCACACTGCTCAGTATTATTTTTTGACTTGACTCTCGCTTCTTTCAGTTTTTCGATGCAAAACGCAGAGAACTCCTTGATTTTTCTGTCACACATTTCTATCCACTTCCTTCTGTCTTTTGCAGTTAGCTCAATGGTGTTATATTCAATATTTAGAACCTGCAAATTAGACTTTATTTTGTCTTTGTAACGCAACCATGGTCGTCCCACGTTTCGACGGCCTCAGTCTAATTGGCCATACAGGAGTTGCTTCGTTATCCTATCATCATCCATTCGCATCACATGACCCGCCCATCGAAGCTACGACTGGATTAAGAAGCTTTCGATGTTGCTGATTTTACAAAGTGTGAATAGTTTCGCATTTGATATTTTGTCTTTCAAAGTAAAACCGCAAATGGCACGTAGACATCTCTTATGGAAGACGTCAAGTTGCGAAATTTATTTTCGGTACGGGGTCCACGTCTCCGAGGCATACAAAAGTGTGGACAGTACCACAGCCTTATATACATGATTTTTAATCTTCAGGCTTAAACCCCGAACATTCCATACTCTTGTGTGCAGCTTGCCAAAGGCGCTGCTTGCTCGGGAGATACGGTTGATAACTTAATGGTCAAGAGATGCACTTGAATCAACCACACTTCCCAAGTATGTAAACTTGTTAACATACTTCAGGTTTTTCCCATCTACCTGAATCGACATCTGAGGAAAATTGTGCACGGTTTGTTTCTGTTTAACACCCTGTACTTGTTTTGGTGTAGGTGGTGGCTGGTAGATGACTTCCGTTTTCTTTATACTGATTGTCAAGATAAAGGCTTTACATGCAGTAGCAAACCGATTTACAAGATGTTGAGCCTCCTCCCGAGAAGTCGCGACAAGGGCAGCATCATTTGCAAACAGCAAATCTCTTATAATGGTTCTTCGGAGAAGTGTTTTCGCTTTGAAGCGTTGTTGATTAAAAATCCTACCATCTGTACGGAATTGGAAATGAACGCCAGTGCCAACATCTGCAAATGCATAAGTATAGTATAATATATATATATATATATATATATATATATATATATATATATATATATATATATATATATATATATAGTAATGTATACATATGGGCATAGCAGTTTTAATCGACTTACGCTAGATAATTTTAATTTTAATCTACCAAATATTTTAAGCTCTTGGCACCTATTTTAATCGGGTACAATTTTTCATATGCAATATATTTATGTTGCTATTCAGTGGATGTTTAGTGTATATGGAGATGCACTGATATAAAGGTAGTTTTTTTTGTTTAAACTACAAAAGTAATAATCTTAGCAGGGACGACCGGCGTAGTACAGTAGTAAAATACCCTTGAATATGATATTTTAATTCATACAGATTTCGTTTATTATTATGGAGTTAATTTTCTTATCAAATCTCACATAGTATAAAGTTGTGATTAATAAAAAAAAGTACATCTATATAACAATACTACGTGCTTGCATCATCTTGAATTTAAACCGAAACTAAAACTTATGAATATATATATATATAATATATTTGTAATCATCGACATACAGTGCTGTTTTGTTGTATCACAACTCAGTAGTGCCGCTAGACTAGCATCTCTCCCAAGCCAAGGATTGAACCTTGAACCGTTGTGGATGTATATATATATATATATGTATATACGCAAGTATGTATGTATGTATGTATGTATATGTAAAAAAAAAACGCGAGTGCCTTCAGCTGCAATCGAAACCGAAACTAAACTGATGAAGAATATTTGGTAAATGACTTGAGTGCCATCAGCATTAATCGCAACCAAAACCAAAACTTACGACAAATATTGGTAAAATTCTGTTAAAAAGAAATGGAAGGTCATAACAATTAAGTAACGTAACTAGGAAGATAATGTATAAAAATATGACACAAAAAATAATACACACGTCATCGTATTAATATAGAGACACCTGTATAACGGCCCACAAAAAATGCAATCATATTAACCGCTTTTGCGTCTCGAATAAGATACAATTTGAAAGAACAGAAAAAAATGGGTTTAATAAATAATATCAAATATAAGTTTCGTATCCAATTTCGTATTTTTAAGACGGCGTCGATCGCTACAATCTTGCACTTGGTGCTCAATGAAGGACAAAGGAATAAAATAAGTGTTTAAGTAGAACAGCAAATCGGCCTCTCATTTTTTTCGATAAACATTAAAAATCATTTTCTGATGCAGTTTTAAACAGTTTTAGAATTTGATGGATGATCAAATGAATGACATTATAAACTATGTCAGTCTTGTTGAGTTCAAATGCAACGAAATCAATTGTGGATATTTAACTTATATTTCTCTTAGTATATCTGTCTGTTTGTCTATCTTCCCGCTGTACATTTATCGGAAAAAAACTTAAATTTGAATGAATTTAGCTTTAAATTTGTGCAGTAAGATATGATATGCTGTCGATGAACATTTTAGCCTTTACAGAGACGAATAGATTTAATGCTAAACGAGCCCAAATTTACTCACTACTAAATAAGTTTGACATAGACACCTTATTTTACGTCAACGGGATCTAACCCCTGGACGGTTATAAACCTAGTGTATGTATACAATCGAGGAAAAAAGCTGTATTCGTTAGAATGTGTGTAAAAAACCAACTTACACTCAATTTAGCGTATACAATGCATTCCACTGCATTAAGTAACTAATAAAAATACCTGCTATTCCATAAACCAGATAAACAAAAGCGATTCTTTTTTAAAGAACATTCATTGAACAAATAACTTATTGAATAATTTCGTCAGCATATCCTTGTGCATATGTTCTTTAAAGATTGTATACGAAAGATTAATTGATTTTAAACTGTCCTCATGACAAATTGTCAATATCTTAAGTACGTTAAAAGGTGTGCATTGTTTTAATTCTTTTTTTTTACCTCCTGCTATCTTTTCCTGACATCCAGTAAGGAAATCGGTTTGATAGAATACCCAGTTGCTTGCTTGATTGACCCGCTACTCGTAAAATAATCCGCTTTCTTATATATATATATATATATATATATATATATATATATATATATATATATATATATATATATATATATGCATAAAGATATTAGCATAGCATTGTTAGAGAATAAATCATTTGAAAAAAACAAAAAAACTTTGCTTTAATTAATGAGATTAAAACAATATTCTTATCCATTAAGATTTTAGCTACAATCTGTTGTAAATCACCGATTTAAAAATTGAAAGCCTGTTGGGTTTTAATCTAATGGTTAGATATTACTTGCCCTGCATAAAATTCTGTTTGGGGTGACGATGGCTAGGTGGTTAATGACGGGAATAAAAAGTGAGCGTATCAGGTTCGTTTCACAAAAACACGTTCATTAAACCCACATTCGATATAGTATCAAGGCTAATAAGATACGGTAATTTCATTCCTTCAATGTTGAGGTACAAGTAAAATTTGGTTGATGGTGAGTTATCTTTCCTTTAATATTTATTCACAGATTTAATTTGGAAAATATAGAGTTAACTTTTCTTTAATATTTACTCACAAGTTGTATTTGGAATGTGTGGATTAATTTGGTAGATGTAGTGTTAACTCTTCTATATAAAGAAAACAGTAGACACATGTGTGTGTGTAAATATCTAACAGGTAAACTATTAAACTACTGGTCACATACCACTGAAATTCTCAGGAAATAATATTCATGCACCAAGGGTGGTTAATAGCGAATAATATCGTTGCTACCATGCATTTATATCGTAACAGATATCAGCAAATTTGCATGTGAAATGTTCATTAAGCATTAGCTGACATTTTGTCTTGTTTTTATGCGCATGCGCGTACATTTTTTTTCTCAGGTTGGAACGCTCGGTTCTTTTTAATTTCAATTCTAACTGATGACACCAACTCATTTTTTATGTCTTTATATTAAATAAAAAAAAAAATAAAAATAAAGCATACGTACATTTTACTCGCGGTCTGAAATTTGTAAATATGAAAACAAACCTATATATCTTTTTTACGATCACATATTTACTTAATTTGAGGCATTATTTTACGAAGGAGAAGTGAGGATGGCACACGGAATACGAACACCTCTGAAATAATAACGTTATTAGTTAGAAAGCCATTCCTAATATGGGAATGGGAAGGTATTATTTAGACTATTCTGTAATTTCACATAACAATTTATAAAATAAAAAAACTAACACGTATTATCTCTATTTTTGTTTGGTAATTAGTATCTGTTTCCTAATCCAACTTCTTGATTTGTTTATTATAAAGCAAGTGTTGCCTAATCAATAATTGCACTTTGAAATATTTATTTTTTGAATAGCATGAATTTTAAATAAGATGCTTCTACAGTGTAATACACATATTTAAAAAATACAAACAATTTATAATGAAATCATGTATTTCGAAAAACTGCTGAGTCATTTTTCGGAAGTGACGTCATGTGTTGATGACGTGGTGGGGAGCACGGTATGTTGCTTTAAAAGGTACTCTGGAGGCCGCAAGGGATTACAAAACATTTTTTTTTTTTTTAGATGAGATTGAGGTGTGATGAATTAGTGCCTGATCATTCTCCCAAGCATTACCACCACTTTTTCTGTTTATGGAGAGGAGGGCAGTAGATGATTTCGCTGATTTCGCGTCAGAACAGATACTAGAGTTTGATCTTAGCCAAAAGGCCAAGTAAGCGTAATATTGTTTTCTACCAGGCATTACCACCTTCTAACAAAATACAACATGAAATATATTTCAAGATAATAAGGGTTAAAATTATGAAAATTTATTGTCGAAATAAGTAACAAATCCAAGAATTACGAAAAATGATGAAATGTGAGTTAATAGATTGGTGTGCTTGTAATGAAATAATCGGGCAAGGCAATATATCAAAGTTGTTACTTTCGTAAGGGGTAGCAATAATGTAGGTTAAAATTATGAAAAATGATTGTCGAAATTAGTAGCATATCCAAGAATTATGAAATATAAAATGGGAGTTAATGGATTAGTGCGTTTGTAATGAACTAATAAAGTCAGACAATATGGCAATGTTATTATTTTCGTACGGGGTGATAATGTGGGTTAGAATTATAGAAATTACTGTCGAAATTAGTAACATATCCAGGAATTATAAAAAACTGATGTAATGTTAATTAATTGATCGGTGCGTTTGTAATTGTTAATCGGCCCAGACAATATATTACAGTTATTACTTTTCATAAGGCGTGGCCATAATGTGGATAAAATTATGAAAAATGATTGTCCAAATTAGCATATTCATGAATTTTGGAAAATGATGAAATGTGAATAAATCGGTTGGTGTGTTTGTAATGAAATAAAAAACCTAGACAATATATCAAAGTAATTATTTTTGTTAGGGGGTGATAATGTGGGTTAAAATTATAAAAAAAATTATTATAGAAATTAGTATTATATTTAAGAATTATGAAAAATGATTAAATGTGAGTTAATTTATTAGTGTTTTTTTCAATGAAATCATCAAACCAAACAATATATAAAATTATTCTTTTTGTTAGAAGAGGGGCGATAATGTGGGTTAAAATTATGAAAAATTGTTGTCGATATTAGTAACATATCCAAGAATTATGAAAAATGATAAAATGTTAGTTAGATGATTGGTGCGTTTTTAATGAAATAATCAGCCAGACAATGTATCAAAGTTATTACTTTTGCAAGGAGTGCGGCGATAATGTGGGTTAAAATTATGAAAAATGATTGTCGAAGTTAGTAACATATCCAAGAATTATAAAAATATAATGAAATGTGAATTGATTGATGTGTGTGTTTGTAATGGAATAATCAACTCAGACATTATATCAAATTTATTATTTTCGTAAGGTCGGCGATAATGTAGGTCAAAATTAAGAAAAATGATTGTCGAAATTAGTAACATATAAAATAATTATAAAAATGATTAAATGTGAGTTAAGAGATTGGTGTGTTTGTAATGAAAGAATAAACTCGGACAATATATCAATTATTATTTTCGTAAGGGAAGGGCGCGACAATGTGGGTTTAAATTATGAAAAATGATTGTCGAGATTAGTAACATAATAAAGATATGTGAAAAATTATGAAATGTGAGTTAATTGATTTGTGTGTTTAATGAAATATTAAATCTAGATAATATATCAAAGTTATTATTTTCGTAAGGGGGTGCGATAATGTAGGTTAAAATGATAAAAAAATGATTGTTAAAATTAGAGACATATTCAAGGATTTTGAAAAATGATGAACTATGCCTAAATCAAGTCATGTGTTTATAATGAAATAAACAACATAGAGAATATATTAAAGTTATTATTTTCATAAAGCGGGGGGCGAAAATGTGGATTAAAATTATGAGAAATTATCGTCAAAATTAGTAACATTATCCAAGAATTATGAAAAATGATGAAATGTGAGTTAACTTATTAGTGGGTTTTTTTTTTCAATGAATTAATCAAACAAAACAATATATCAAAGCTATTATTTTCGTAAGGGCAGCGGGCGATAATGTGAGCTACAATTATGAAACATGATTTTCGAAATTAGTAACATAATCAAGAATTATGAAAAATAATGAAATGTGAGTTTATTGATTGGTGCGTTTGTAATGAAATAATAAAGCCAGACAATATGTCAATGTTATTATTTTCGTACGGGGGGGTGATAATGTGGATTAGAATTATAAAAAATTACTGTCGAAATTAGTAACATATCCAGGAATTATGAAAAATGGCGTAATGTTAATTAATTGATTGGTGCGTTTGTAATTGTTAATCGGCCCAGACAATATATTACAGTTATTACTTTTCGTAAGGGGTGACCATAATATGAGTTAATTGATTGGTGCGTTTGTAATGAATTAATAAGCCGAGAGAATTTATCAGTTTTGGTAGGTGGTTAACAATAGTTTTCTGAATTTGCAATGTTACATTCTGGGGAATGACCTCATAGTTGTAGTTGTGAGTAGAAAGACACATGATTATGTTGCGTTTTATCGCGCTCTGTAGTTCTCTATGAATTAACAAACCTTCACTTTCGGGTGGGTTGGAGAGAGTAATGTCCATTTTGTGGTCACTATGCAATCTTCCACAATGTCATATTCCAACACTATTGAATAACTATAAAATCATATTCTGGAAATGGCATCGTTTCGTACTAATGCGTTGCTTGCTGGTGGTTGTGGTATTTAGGGAGGAGAACTACATTAATATTGAAAATTGTGATAAAGTAAAAGTTGCCTAATGCTCGTTCGCGTCAATGCATTTATGTAATTATGTTGAAATCCTGTTCTGTTATGGTTAAGCAATGATATCATTTCACTTTAAAAAATTGTTGTAGTAGTAGAGAGGGAAAGAACACAGTAATGTGGAATTTTTGTAATGAAGCAAAGGTTGCCTAATCACAAAGCTTCTCAACATATTTGTTTATTTGTTTGTAAAGCCTGCTGAGTAATCTTCCGAAAATGATGTATTTTTCCCCAAAATTTTGTTGTTGATAGTGGGGAAAAATGAATCAGAGTAATGTGGATTTTGACACTGAAGCAAGGGTTATCTTATCACTTAACTGAGTCAATGTATTTATGCATTAATTTTAAAATCCTGCTGAGACATCTTCCAAAAATGACATAAATTGTCTTACAATAATAGTGCCGTTAGTGAGGAAGGAAATAAACGCAGCAATGTGGAAATTTATGGTGAAGCAAGGGTTGCGCACTCATAAACCAACACTATGTATTTATGTATTAATTTGGAAATCCTAATAATCTATCTTCTAAAAATAATTCCAGTTTTCTTAATATTATGGTAGTTGGTGGGAAGAGAGAGTATTTCATCTATGTTGTACAATACCTGTGGAGTATGTTCAATTGTTTCATATATGTATATAAATTATCCGTCCAAAGGTAGGTGAACATATTTTAAATATGTGTTGTAAATTACCACTCCCAAAAAAGCAAAATTATTTCATATATATTCTGTTAATTACATGTCCTAGGGAAGGTACAATTATTTCGTACATGTGTAATGACCGTCATAGGGTAGGTAAAATATTCTTTTGCTCGAAATAGCAAATGATATATAGACATTAAAAATTCCTCTATCCAAAGAATAGCAATTATATTAAAAATCAACTTACATTTTCTCATTGTTTATACGGCCCAGAGCAACGCCGGCTTGCCCCGCTAGTCTTTAATATTTACTCACAAGTTAAATTTGTAAGGTGCAGTGTCATTTTTTATTTTATATTTATTCATAAATTAAATTAGGAAGATGTAGAATCATGTTTCCTTTGATATTTACTCACAAGCTAAATTTGGAAGACGTGTGCTTATATTTTCTTAAATATCTCCGATTGCAACTTTTTGGATACTAAAATTGGAATATTACTAGCATCTTGCTGTATGTGATAATATAACTTACAGATATGTAGATGACGCTCAAATTATTTTCATACTTACGAGGATATTCAGGTTATAGAAGACTGATCACACAGAGTTAAGTATGCTGCAAAGTCCTTGGCAAAGTGGTTGGCTTCGTCAGATACTGATGAAATCACATCAGGTTGTTGATTACGGTCATTAAGAGGTCAGTAAAGGGAAAATATAAAAGCTGTGCTGTAAATATCTGCTTTTGTAAAGCATATGTACGGATGTTCGAGGTCTTCTTTGGAGATGTCCCTGCCACGGAAACATACCCTTATTCTTTATGTAATCACATATTGCATATTCATAGCGGTATTAATGATCGGGTTTGGATATGAAGTTCTAATAGTCTTTATTTAAAATTTTGGCTCAGGAAACAGTTGAATTACTGCCAATTTACGAAAATACAACAGGTAAGGTTTGGTCCTCTTCAATTGGATTTCTACTTTTGGACAAGTTTTCCGTAGAAATACAACGATGATACTATGTGTTTAGATTTAGAATAATAAATTAATTCCATATATTTTCATGAAACGTTATTTTGTTTAATGGCCTATCAAAATTAAAAATATATTTGGATACATCTTAGCATAAAGCAAATAAATCGTGTTTGAAAAACTGTTACTAGTTTTCGCTGATCGTTCACAAGATGAAGCTTAATTACCTGCTGAAAAGAAAAGTTATAAATAAACGACGAAAACAAACGAAGCAGATAGAACAATATTCCTCCATACTGGCATTAATATTCTCCGAATGTTTCCGACCTTTGCTGATCTTTTTTAGCGATTGGTCTAATTACAAATATGAGATGAAATTTATAATATTTTAGCGTTATTTGTTTTGTTTGTTTGTTTGTTTGTTTGTTTTTTCAGATTTTGTTGTAGATTTGTTTATGTGTTCCTCAATTTCCTACTATTCGGGTACATTAAATATTGAGACCGAAACCTAATTTCACACACCAACAAATAAGTCCGCATATTTTGCAAGAGAGTACACAATTGTAAAAACAAAACTGACATAAACTCATTTGCAGACAGTTGCTGCTTGATTTCACCCATATTTAATCGTACGCGTTTGTATTTTTCAAAGATATAAAGTTTTGAAATGCTAAAGATTTAAATCATTATATCGATCGACGTTATTTAGATCCAGGTAATTCACTTGGTATAACAATCATCATAAGATTGATATTGGCAAGTCCCAAATGGATAAAAATTTGATAAGACCAAGCGCTGTATGCAAGAGATTAATAAAACCTCCATGGAAAAAAATTGCAGCAAAGAATATGTTTTAAAGCGTTGTTCAGAGTAATCTCTTAATCCGTTAATATATTGATCAAATAAGGCAAGCGCAAATCTAGTTGAAGTTCTCATCCCAGAGATGTGGCAAACTAGACATTAACAATTGAATAAAGTAACCAATTCTTTCATACTGCAATCTTTATATAAGTACATATATCAACAAGTTAGACTACAAACATTTATTAATTTTTAAAAATGATTCATTATTTAATATCTTAAAATTAAAAATGTTTATTCGTTTAAGTTTCTCATATTAAGTGTTTAAATAACTTTGCTCGCGTATGACATTTTTTGATTTGTATACATTAGCCTGAGATATTTTATTAAATATTTGATATCGATGTTCGCGCGTATGCGTCTGTATATGTGTGTTTTTAGCACCACCTCTGAGTTATTTGTAAACGTTTGAAGCGTGTTATTTTTTTAAGTGTGTAATTGTTTTGTTGGCATTTCTTGATAAACTTAGGAATGCCGAAATTTAGTGATACCGAAATATGAGATTTCTTTTAATTTTCCTCATAAACGTCGCCTTTTATTATATATGCATACATACGCACACACATATATATGTCGGTGTGCGTGTTTATGTGTTCTTAATTCAGTGTGTCTTTTTTGTTGCCGTTTCTACGACTGTTTATATGTAGGTATGTGTTTTTCTACAAACGTGTTCACGCATCTGTATGTTAGTGTGGGCTGTGCTTATTAAATGCTAGTGTGAATTTGGCTTGTGTAAGGAATTAGGTGTAAGAATTGGCTTGTTATATCGACATGAAGCTTAATCTAGCTTTGCTATATATGTAATTATGTTGTGGGAAAATATACTGTTTACTTGGACTTAAATATTATTTTTGATTCGGGACGCTTTTATCGTTTCATATTTTGGCTAACGCCTATTTAGTAAGGTTGTATGTTGTGTATTATATTACAGAGACGCCGTGGTCTTTTTTAATCTGAGCATTTATTGCTAGGTTTTAGAATATAATCAATTATTATGTCACAATCCCTAAATTCCTTTGTTGCATATTGTGATTATTTTACTGTAATTGAAGCTAATTTTGTATGCGCCCGTTTAATATTTTACTAGTTTTAACTAGGTTGCTAACCCTGTTATTTTGGTTACATAAACTCAGTTTTCTCCGTATTTTGTGGGTAGATCTCGATTGTTTCTGGTCTATATAAAGATGTACGTTAAGATCTGTATTTGTTTCGATTCGAGGAGAGCAAAGTTTCTCTAATAATATTTTCCTACTACTATATACCTCTGCGTAATAGTTGAGAGGTGTATTACAGACTCGCTAAAAGTATTCGTCGTTCGTTCAGTTGGAAAACTTACAACCAATATAGTTAGTGAGTGTTTTAAAGATTCTACGTGCTAGAAAATAGTGTCTACATTCAAGGTACCCTTTGATGTTCATGCCTTTTTAAAAATTAGGTATTTGTACAGAATGTGGACCAGAGTAACCAACTGGCCGATCGGCTTTGCTCAGAACATGCCGGCTTTCGTCGAAAGTCGTCGATTATCAAAGCGTAATATAACTACTTAAGTAAGATACGGAGGAACACATTTAAATAAAAGAAAATCACAAGAAATAATATAACGAAAATAAAAAAAACAATCTACCGTAAAAAATTGTTTTATGCTTGTAAAACAAATTTTAAGTGCAAAAATATATTTAAAAAATAAAAAGATACTTATATTTTGTCTCACCTACATTTTGGGGGTCCAACAAAATTGAACAAAACTAATAGATCCACTTTTTTTGTATGTTATATATATTTTGTAATAAAGGTTTTATAAAAGAACTTTTCATATATTTTCCATGTAATTTTTTTGCAGTTTTTTTCTTTATTTTGTACTTAATGTAAATTAAAGTTTTCCTGTTTTGGTTCCTTTTTTTTCATGTACATATTTTCATCTATATTGGGCGGGGAAACAGATATTATAAAATGAAAATAAATTACAGCATCAAGATTAGGTAGACTTTTTTCACGGTCTCATCAGACAATGTCGAATTGGGGTCAGAGACAGCGGGCGTGGAAGAAGCTTCGCCAACCCAATCAGATAGCTTTTCGATATATGGTTTAAAATTGAGACGCGAGATCATTACCACATTTCTGACTCCACATAAACTGTAAAAAGTGCCCAGCTGGTCACGTTTATTTTTTCCAACATTTCCCCTAAAGATCCTCTGCTTATTTGCTGCATATTAATCGGTCTCTCGCATCAGACTATGGCCGAACCCGAGCGCATGACGCCATGATCCGAGCAAAGCTAAGTGGACGGTTACTTACGTCCGCTTCAAATTCTGTACAAGTACAATAATTATATTTTGAGGTAGCTCTGATGTTATGGTAGGGAGATGCAATTATACAAATTATTAGGAAAATGAACGACATAACATCTGCTTTTTATACTATTAAATATCCGGAAACACCTGATTCCAAAGTTATTGAAATAAATAACTGGGGATTATTTAGTGCAAATTCATAAAATTTACAATGTGCGTGATCATATACTGTTATTTTTAAATATGAGATAGATAAACTGTATATTCGGAACAATATCACGGTAAAATAATAGGAAGTTCTTTTTGTTACGTATCTAAACACACTTATGAAATAATGCCATCGGAAAAATATAAAACAATGCGTTCAGAAAAAGTATATGAACATCATGATCGATAAAGGTTATTTTTATAGCTATACGCATGACCAAGTCTGAATTCTTTGTATGTTAACTTTTTTCGGTTAAGTGATGTAATGGCAAATACAGGTTACCATAATATATTACACAACAAAATACAACAATGAAAATTACACGACAACTACAGTAATATTACAAAAGCAACTCTAAACAAAAAGATTTCGTTAAAAATCTTGACCAAAATCTCGAAGTTATATCATTGATTGTTTTGTTTATTTCAAGAAAACTGGTTATAAACGCCCCAGGATCCGTTGGTAATATATTTCTCGTATACTCATCAATTTCTTTCTATAGCTTTCTCTCTAACACTATATCTCTGTCTCTCCTTTTTGGTGTTCTCTACTCATTTATTTGTCTTCGATCCCTCAATCTCTCTTCTGTTTCTATCACTGGTAATTATTTATGTAATTGTCATTTTGTTACTGCTCCCACAAATCACCTTATTATCTGTTTTAATTTCTGGGAGTGACGTCAATAGTAGTAAACTCCGAAGTGAATGAATAAAACAAGCAGGATAGCATGCTAACAACACAAGATGAACGTCAGTGAAGTTGGCGAAGTTAACAATGAACAAAGCACTATGAGGATAAGAGAGTAGGTGGTTAATCGGCAGAATTTGATTAATTAAATATGCAATTCGACAAGAATTTGATAACATTGTTAGATTATGCTGAAAGTAGTTCGAAGGTAATGTTTACACGTGGGCACTTATCATTAAACAACGATATTAAATATTCTTGGATAAACATTACTGAAAGCTTAGAGATAAATCCAGTGTTATTTAGATTTATATAAAAACAAGTATGGCTAGATTGGAACAAGAATTAAGAATAATATAAACGAGTGTGTGTACACCGACATGACAGAAATGAATCGGCACTAAAATAAATAGTTTCACTATGCTTATTACTTATATTTACAGATGAGAATAGTGCTGGAATAATATAGAGCATCTTATCAAAATTGTATCTAACAACATTGAAACATGCCATGAACCAAAGGAGCATCACTCCAATTGCGTCAAAATGAAGATGATCTTAGTTACTGCAAAATAGCAGGAAATATTCCAAAACCTACTTTTCTACTGTTAAGAAAGAGGTTTGTGCAAAGAGAGCACAAAGAGTGCACAAACCCCCACGTAGATTACCTCAGGCGATCTAAAAAACATTGAGTGCTGTGAAAATAAATTTTACAGATGATAATCGGTGCAAAGCCTCAGACATCGCAACACATGCTGATATCAACCACAGAATAGTTGTTATGTATCTTCACATCAGCTGGGCTACTATGGTAGACCTGCAAGCAGGAAATATCTTCTTTGTCCTGCTAATATACAGCGCTGAAAAGATTGGGCTCATGAGATGATGAAAGACCTTTAAGCTTTAGGAACAATGTAATTTTCTTTGATGTGTAACTATTTTCATTATTGCCGACAATCTAAGGGTATGTGTATGGAGGTTCCCTCAACAATGGTTTACTTCAAAAGATTGCAACCAACGCTGAAACATAGGGGTTTCTCGATTATGGTATTGGGTGCAATTTGGAGTGATGGTCGCTCAGACAGGACGAGGTGTGTAGAAAACATTAATTCTGCTAAATATGCTTGAATATCGCATGAACGACTCTTACCAATACTCCCAATGGGAACATGAACCAAGTTAACAACCTATTTATGGAAGGCGGAGCAGTTAGTCACTCTGCTAGGGCGACACAACATTGGTTGAGCCAAAATATATTAATAAACTTCCATGTCCAAGCCAACCTAGTATATGAGCCCATTTGCAAACTTTTGAGATATAATGAACAATAACCTTCGACAATAAAAAGGAAACCATCTTCTAAACCTGAACTTTTAACAGTATTGCGCCGGTATTGTATCAGATATCACAGAAAATTACTCAATATGATATTTTTCAACCAATCAATGGCATATATACACTATTCCTTGCAATAGAGACAGCAAAGGAAATGTCAACAAAGTATTGGCTATTAAATTTGTGATCATTTATTTTTATTTTTTTATTTTTATTTTTTACATAGGAGCCATCATTTCTAGAGGTAATTCGACGATTAGGGTTAATTGGTATACATTAGTGGGCATGTCACTAGTAAGGGTGCTGGAGGTAAACGTTTTGTCTGGGATGACATTATCCGCCTGATAGTCAGGAACCCGAACCCTGTATTAACCACTAAGGAGGCTGTCCTATCAGCAGGCGCAAAGTACTGGGACTGATGTATTGCCATTTGGTGAATGGATTCTGGACCATGCAGTAGTCTCTGGTGGGGCCTCTCGATGCCATACTAGCGGGTAATTGTTACGGCTTTACATTTTCATGTGTTAACAAAAATGTCCTGTCTTTTTCTCTCTTACTTTCCCTCTCTGTACTGCTCTAACCAAGTATGCCGACCTGTTCCACAAATCCCAAAACCTCAACATGAATTATCTCCAGAAAAAAACTCGAATACACCAAGAACCTCATCTTCCAATGTAGACGCCTACTACCAGGCCTCCTTCTCCTACATCAGGGGTCTACGTTCTAACCTTCCAGAGGTTGAAAGCCAATTACAGGGGACGAAACAGGACATATTCTTTCCAAGTGAAACTGGAATGGGCCGAGCACTTCCCTAGATGAGTTCATAATTAACGGATACTCTAACTTAACAGCTAAATCTGACCCCAAGATCATCATGGGCATGCAATATGTGCCTACATTAAAGATGGCTTCCCGTGTGGCAGGGATATCTCTAAAGAAGATCCTAATTTACCCTATATGTGCTTCCGGGTTGCACTTGCTTACACCATTGCATTTATATTTGCACTCTATCGGCCCCATAACAGCGAAGTTACTATCTTTAAGAGTATATCTGAGAAAAAATACGACACCCTATCTGCACATCCTCGGCTAACATCCACATCTGTGGTGACTTCAACGTCCAAAACATGGAATGGCTGACCCATTCAAATAAGACAGACGACGAGGGGAGGTTTTGTCATGATTTTGCCATTGCTTATGACCTCACTCAGATTGTTCGCGAACCCACCCGTGTGCCGTATACTACTGGTCAATATGCAAGCCTCCTAGACCTTTTTCTCTCAACTTCCCCTGAGCTATGTTCATGTTCCGTTAATTCTCGTCTAGGATCCTCCGACAACTCCGTCGTATGAGTTAAGATAAAAGTGAAATATAATAAGTCCCCAGACGTACCTCTCCACCGTACTGTATACAGATACTCTATGGCTGACTGGGACAGCTTCCGTGCATTCATATCTGATTTACCTCTGCATTTCATGTTTAAAAAGGATGTGTCCTCTATAGTATCAGATCTGACCGAATGGTTAATTGTAGGCATAGACCAATTCATACCATCTAAAAATTTCCAACAAAAACCGAACAGCCAGCCATGGTTCTCCCCAGAATGTGCTGCTGCTATATCGCACAGAAATCACTTTTTCCATAGCTACCAACGTAATAGATGCACTGAGACTAAAGCTGCTTTCAAGAACGCCAGCAACCATTGTAAAAGAGTAATGAAAAAATGCAAGAGAGCTATATGGCCAGTCTGTTAAATCCAAAGTAGCTGATCAGCGGCTTGGTTCCCACCAGTTTTGGCAAATAACAAATAGGATCCTGAACAGAAGTATGCGTTCTATCCCAACCATTATCAATGGACCAGAGGTCATCTCGTCAGCATCAGACAAGGCCAAACTATTTGCAAAGAACTTTGCATCTAATTCTACCCTATGCGACGAGGCCATATACTCCCCATATTTCCTCCTATAACACAGAACACGCTAGGTAACATACAAATATCCGTGCATGAGGTCGCCAAGCTAATCAAGAACCTGTATGTCATTAAAGCAACTGGCCCTGACGGCATCCCAATTATAGTGTTAAAAAAGCTTCAACCAGAACTTGCTCCAATACTTATGAAACTGTTTAAGCGTTGCCTTAAGGAGAAGTGCTTTCCGACTCCCTGGAAAAAATCATCAGTATGCGCTGTATTTAAGAATTCAGCTGATAAGTCATCTCCCTCTCAGTACAGACCAATAAGCCTCCTGTGTGTTATGAGTAAGTTGCTGGAATCCATATTAAATTGAGAAATAGTAAACCACCTTAGCAGAATCAATCTTCTTAATGACACACAATATGGTTTCCGTTCTGCAAGATCTACCGCAGATGTGCTAACGGCTATATCTCACAGGATTAGTGACTCTCTTGACAAATGCTTCCTTTATAGGGCAATTGTTCTTGACATATCAAAGGCCTTCGACAAGGTATGGCATAAGCGCTTATTTCACAAGATTTCCAGCTAGGGTATAAGTGGAAATGTTTTCTCTATCATTAAATCATTTCTCTCCGATAGGCTCATAAGTGTAGTGGTCGATGGACAAAAATCAGAGGCCTGCAGTATTAATGCTGGAGTCCCTCAAGGGTCAATGCTCGGCTCCACTCTCTTCCTGAACTACATCAATGACCTCCCTAAACACATACTAAAATCATTCGTTGATATCTATGCTTATGAAACGACCATCTACGGCAACACATCAAAGGCTGTAAATGGCAAAGTTCTCTCTGATTCTCTCTCCTCTGATCTCGAGCGCGTGGCTCAGTGGCGGAAGTCGGGCTGGTTACCTTTAATGCATCTAAAACTAAACTCCTATCTTTGCATCATCAACGCTCTGATCCCCATCTGGCATCAATTGAAATGAATGGCTCTCGTCTGAGAGAGACCCCATGTTTTGACAAGCTTCTGGGTGTGTCCTTTACTCCTGATCTGAAATGGAACACGTACATCAAGTCTGTTGCCAAGGTCGCTTAAAAGATGGTGGGATCCTTCTACCGCTCCAGAAGATATCTCACTACTGATGCAATTCTCTATCTATATAAAAGCAAAGTACTTCCAAGGATGGAATACTGCTGCCATATGTGGGCAGGAGCTGCTAAAAACAGCCTATCCTGCCTTGACAGAGTTCAAAATAGACTTCGTGGCTAAGTGGGGGATGCCCTTTTCTCTACCCTGCAACCTCTCTCCCACAGAACAGACGTTGCGAGCCTATCCTTGTTTTATCGTTATTTCCATGGCCGGTGCTCGTCTGAACTCCAATGTCTTGTCTCCACTCGCCAATCTTTCACGAAAAACATCCGTCTAGCTTAATCCAATGTGAAAAATTTCCCTCACTCTTTATCTGTGCCTTAATCAAAACGTGAATTCCATGAACAAAGCTTCTTTCTTTGAACTGCACGCCTGTGGAACTCTGTTCCGTCTGCCTGCTTCCCACCTGACTAACACTCGGATGTGTTCAAGTCCAACCTTAACAAATTCCTAATGAACCGCCCCCTTAAGTAAACACTTCATCAGATCTCCATACTAACGTACTGTACACACAATAACCCTTATCCCTGAGTGGCTTCCGGGCCTTGATATGTGGTGACCACCGTGTAAAAGAAAAATAATTTATTCGACACAATATGATTCAACTCACAAAAATAAATAAAAGCTAATGTTAATTAAGATTAAAATTAAGGTGTTATTGTGAACCCTCGCCATTTTTAAAAAAAACCTTGTTAAACTTTTTGATATATTTAGATTGTATGGAGGTCAGGCGCGAACGAACACCCAATAATTTTATTATACCATATTTTTTCAAACTGAAACATACTTATCAAATTATACTTGCGAAAATAGACGTATTTGTTAAAGTGTGTGCCATATTTCCAAGGAGTACAGACGCGAACGTAGACCCCACAATTTTATGATACCATCCCTATTTAAGTTGAAACATACTTATCAAAGTATTCTTATGTACATCTATATCAAAAACCCTTGTAAACGTTTTTTTTTTTTTCATTTTTTATTTCCATACTTTGGGGGCCAGACGCGAACGCAGACCTCATATTTTTTTATGAACGACCGTTCCGCCAGATCAAACATATCCATTCCTGATCCTCGATACATCTGCTATCATTTTTTCAAAATAGTCAGCCATATAGGAGCCTATTCGTGACCAAGCAAACACACACCGACGTTCAGCTTTATATATATATATATATATATATATATATATATATATATATATATATACCGTTAACGCAATGTCATAAAACTTAGCGCTGACTTAATGCGCATACTATTTACTAGATATTTGCACTACACTACACGTATGATTATTCGGACCTTATACTGTGTAAATATAAGTATAAGACTGTTTTACACACCAGCATTTTAGTGTAATTAAAAATTGTTTTGAAGAAAATTTTGTTTTCCTCGACCAATTCTCTTATATCATTTTAGTGAAAATACTTGCAATTCAAAATGTTTTGGATTGTCGTATGCTGAACAGACTGCTTCGCGCAGTGTATAAAATAAAAGATGTCACCTATTGTACTTTACTTCACTAAATGGTTAGGGGTTACGTTGCATATACATTTTTAACCTAGACATCATCCTAATTAAGAATGTCACGTTATATCAAACTGAAATAATCCCTTATTGTTTCTCTTTAGTTAAGGAAACCATTATTCTTTTTATTACGTTTAATGTACGTTTATTCAAGAATAAAAATTCTGAACACTTGAACAAGGAAAGGAGTTAACTTAGCTTAGTTTTATTGCATGTATATGTCGACAATATATCATAGTATTACATTATTATATTTATGCTCTCAAAACTGTTATATAAATTGTCATAGATTATCCGCTGGGTACAGATATCGCACAGTTAATCCGTTAACATTATTTTATATCACCGTTAATCAAAAATATAAACTTGCTTTTGTTTTCACGTGTTTCTCTCCTAAAAATTTACACATGGAGAGGATTTGCTAAGAGTATCCATTATTAGCTTAACGGAATACGAAATCGTCAACTGTAATCTAGTAGATATCGTCAAATTCGACTGTCACATTCTCTTTCCCAGAGAATATAGAGTCGACAGTCTATCACTTCTCTGTCTGTATTTTTATGGTAAGTGCTCGACTAAGTATTTATATGTGACCTTTTTAAATCAGTCACAACAAATGCATGTCTAAATATAACTGTAACGAAACGCGCGTATGCTAATGTTTGCGAAATAGGGGTCAGCTGTTAAGAAAATCTATCTATATAAAAAGAAAAAAATGTAGAGATGAAGATCAGGTTAGAGATGTTAATGATGTTCGAAGTTATGTTTTAGATCTCGTTCGGAATCGCGTTTTATTCGAGAAAGAACACGGAAATAAAGGCCGTTGTTACATTAATTCGAATAATTTAAAAAGTAATATCGAGAATCGCAAAAAACATTGATAGCAACATTAAAACTATTTTAGTGAGATGACAAAAATATTACTAATAAGATTAATATTAATACTAAAACTAATATTACAAATACTATTACTAATAATAATGTTATTAAGAATAAAACAAAATAATTTTAACAAAGATAGATGAAGAATGTAGAAAATAGTACTATAATTAAAATAATTAGCAATAAAAATGAACAAAAAAATCATCACTTTCAATATTAATAAAAATAATATCGACTGTAATAATGACGCGTGACAAAATATATCCCGACCAGCCGTGTGGTTCATGAAAATTGTTACGTGAAACTGCCTATGTTAAGAATAGCTTAATTAAAAAAATATTCCCTCAATTGCCCATGATGAACTAATAATAATATAAGTTAGAACGCCGTTTTTTGCATGTATGAGATTTTTATTAGTTGTATTCTGTTCTGTTTCCAATTCTGATCATTTCTACTATTATTGTTATTTGCTATTACCGATATTATTAAAAAAAATATTCGAATGATTATTATTTGTTTTATTTGTTATAAATATCACTATTGCTGTCATTTGCCATTTTATGTAGTATTTAATTTCTTATTTTTAGTTAATCGTTTTCTTAAGGCTATTGTAATTTCTACAATAACGATGAGTCTTGCTGGCAGTAGTAGCATCATGATTTCATTATAATTTTCTCAGTATGTCTAATATAATTGTTAGTTATATAAGTAATATAACAATTCCGCCAATTCATATAAAGCCTAAAGAAACACTGAGACTCAAGTAAGCTATAATAATTATAACATATATATATATATATATATATATATATATATATATATATATATATATATATATATATATATTTTAAAGGAGATTAGAACAATAGTCTAAAGAGCAGAGTGTATTTTAATGTAATAGTATAAATACTAGTTTAATTAAAATACAGGGAAAGAAAAAGTGCTCGTTGTAATTTAGATATATAATAAGCTCGATAGGTAAATATCCTAGAGCTAATTTAATATTTAGTAATGTGATTGATAATTTAAAAATCAAATTAGAATTAAATTAAAAATCCGTTTCATAAAAAGGAACAACAGCAAAATCAATAATTTGTACGATCGTTTCGGAAAACAATGTTTTTTATTGTGGTAGACATCAAGTTACGGACAATAATTTTTACATATAGTGTTTTTAACAAACAAAGTTTCCTCATCAGAAAAGTATATATATATATATATATATATATATATATATATATATTTACTATAATAATTATTAACTGCCAAATTATTTACTAAAATAGTTATAAAATTATTTACCATACATATATGTATATATATATATATATATATATATATATATATATATATATATACTTATTTACTATAATAATTAATAAATACCAAATTATTTACTATAATAATTATGAAATCATTTACCATATATATATATAATTTTTTACTATTATAATTATTACATACTAAATTATTTACTTAATAACTATGAAATTATTTACCATATATATATATATATATATATATATATAATTGTTTACTATAATAATTATTTAATACCAAATTATTTTCTATAACCATTATGAAATTATTTACGATATATATATGTATATATAAATATGTATATATAAATATATATATACATGTGTGCGTATATATATAAATATGTGTATATATGAATATGTATATATATATATATATATAAGTATATAAAATATATATAAATATATATATGAAACATGTCTCGCATATAACCAATATTTTTTGTATAATAAACAAACTATATACGAGCTCTGGCCAGCATTGTGCACTCGTTAATAATCATGCGAGTATATTAAATTTAGATCTAGGAAGCCAATCGATACAATCGTTATGTATGTATATATATATATATATATATATATATATATATATATATATATATATAAAGAGAGAGAGAGAGATGCTATTTTTTTGTTTGTTTGTTTGTTTGTTTTTTTGCGGTCCGTTTTGAATGAATTCAATTATTTACGAAAGTGCATTTTCCCTAAGTAAATGGTGAGTGGCATACATATTCGCTAGATTAGCCACTCTGATGAGTCGTATACGACAAAGCACGTGGCAGTGGATGATTATATATATATATATATATATATATATATAGAGAGAGAGAGAGAGAGAGAGATAGATAGAGAGAGAAACATATTAGTAAAATACTTCACCCCTAACGCTCATATTTTATAAATATAACATTTATGTTAAATTTTACTACATGTACTCTCTATTTTAGTTATAGCTTAGGCTTTCGATAGTACCGTTCTAATTGATTTATTCAGTTATTTTTTCATAATATGCCTCGTTTCCATATCTTGCTTATTAGAAATCATATCTCATAATTATTAATGGTAACGTTAATAGTTTAGGAATATAATAAATACTTATATATTATTGGCGTTTACACGCATGCCACACATTTAAATTGTATTACTTAAAATAACTGCAAATTTTTGGTGGAGAATTTTTGTATGTTAAAAGAGCATTTTTCAACTCTTTTCCAACGTGTTTCAATGTAACGTTTTTTTTTTTATCTATTTCCACATGCACCTGGTTATATTTATATTACGTTATTCCGTTCATTATTTCCATTCCTATGTTTCTTAATGTTCAATTTTAGTTTTTTAGTTCACTTTTAGATTGTTTTCCTGATAGCTTTAATGACTTTCTCATTTTGCATTCATGGGAGAAATCTGTTGTAAACCGTTGATACATTCGTTGAAAAGAAACATGCTGATTTTTTAAGCGTGGTTATTTTCATGTGACAAAACTTCAGCTGCGCCTATAATTTGACTTCCGTTAATTTATTTATAAGCTATTCTGTTGTCTTTAATTCATACGAAAAACCAATTAGGGCTTCCTTTGATAGCAGAATTAACGCGCACACGAAAAATTACAAAGAAAAGTCCGTAAATTATGAGGAAATTAAAACATCACATATCAAGGTGTACGGTATAAGATTGTGTTTCGTGATATTTGGATAAAACACATATGGATCATGTTCATAAACGTAGAACCTGTAGCGTAGGTCATGCATTTATTTTGTGAAAATTAAGCTGTACGTTAAGACTTTCTGTAGGTTTAAGTTCAATCATCAGTGCGAGCGATATAAAAACACAACTGAATTATTAGGACTTCTGTCCAGTCATAGCTAACAAAACAAGGCCGTGCTACCTTATTGGATTGATTACGTCGTTCTGTTTAAACTTTTCTGCTGAACTCCAAGTTCTATAGAAATATTCTCGAATCGAATAAAATAAATCTGAAGATTGTCGGAGGCGAAAATTAATGTTCAAGATAAGACGCGCTGTCTGAGAGATGCAAAGCAAATACTTTGCTTCCTGCCGATTTTTTTTGTTTGTTTGTCGTTTGTGCATCGTTCATCAATGTTGTACAAATAGTATCATCTTGGTATTCGTTTCTGCAATATAACGCATATGGACGCGTGTGAAAATATTATCAGAAGTCGAAGGATAAATAGATAGCTATGATATTAGCAGCAGAAACACTTTCAGATGCAAATTAGATGTGCGGTCTTGCAGCATAAGAAAACGAAAAAAGAAGAAAAAACGCACCACGTGGCGAGGAGCAGAAGGAAACGCGTAAGATAGACTTGTGGTCCCATGGTTGTGGTAAGGCACTATTAAGTAATTGTCGAGAGGGAAGCGAAATAATTGTAGCGTGAGAGATAAAACAATGCCACACTTAGGGCGGAATGGGAGAACTAAAGTGATCACTGTGATGTAAGAGGAATATTGTTTCATCATACAAAGAATGGGAGGTCTATATCATATCTGTCATGGTAGGCTTTATGTATGTGTGCACTCGCGAAACTATACTCTCGGGAATAATATAAGATAAGTAATTGAAAGAGAATGCTTACGTAATCATATGTATTAATGGTTTACAACGATAGAAGAGGTTTACCTGAAGTAGAGCATTCATGCAGGGGCAATATATATTAGTAGGCGTGTCGGAATATAGTATTTAATTGAAGTATGAATGAATAGAAATAATTAATATAATGAAATAATAAAATAGTAAAGGCGATAAAATATGAAGCATAAAATATAAGAATTCTAAGTGAATAAAGTAAATGTAAACAAATGGTTTTATAAAGATGATGAAAATTTACAAAGTAATATTGGATAAAAAAAAGTATAAAAACATATAAAAAGCATAAAATAATAATAAAGGTATAAAAAGTACAAAGTTATTGAATAAAAAATAATAAAAAGTAAATATAAAATTTGAGTATGTAAACACGCCAAGTAAATAATGACATAAAATTAAACGTAAAATACGAACACGAGGAAAGAAAAATAGGCGAATAAATTCGTATGAGGCAAAGAAATAGAAAATGTATTCAAAATTTTAGTTCCTGTTGTGCCAAGTGGTATCGAAATATTTTTTTTAATATTAATAAATAAACAACAAATCCGCTGCAGGAATTTCAACCTCCAACCAGTCTACATGGTGATTCAGAGTAGCATGTTGCGGTTGATAATGGAAATATTTAAAAAAAAGTATTTAGAATATTATATCCGGAACAAGAATAAACTGAATAGATATTATCTCTCTGTTTTTTAGGCAGAAAATGACTGGAATTAGCATTTAAACCTAATTGTCGAATCAAACTATATATATATATATATATATATATATATATATATATATATATATATATATATATGTATATATATATGCAGGGAGACCCGACATTGCCTCTGATTAAATGATGATCAATGAATGTACGCCGAGCACGCGCGGAAACGCACAAGCGTATAAGTCGGGACCACCTGTGGTGAAAAGTGAACCCATGACCGTTCTATTACAAAGCAAGTCGACTAATGAGCTGCACCAATCTTACCCCAAAGTGACGATTTAGTTTCGCCACACAGCTATAAAAAACAAACAGATAAGCTATTCGGGGTTGACTAACACTGATCTGATAACGTGTCTCGCGTTATTGCATTTCGTAGCATGGCGTGTTGATTCGGCAAGATTGTTCGGCGTTGCTTGGGAACGTGTGTGTCGATTCAACGATATTGTTCGTGGTGTGGCGTTTAATTGTGTGGTGATGTTCGGAATTACGTGGACGAATGTGTTAAGGGCCGTGCTTCTCAATTGTACAAACAAATATATACACACACGCACACATACACACACACACACACACATATATATATATATATATATATATATATATATATATATATATATATATATATATATATATATATAGCGCTCTCTTTCACTCGTGTAGCGACAAGCTATCTCGCCCATCGTGGCCTTCGATCCGAATTCAAACTTGTATTTGATGGCAGTGAACCCGGACAGTCGGTAGTGGAATGGTTGCAGAAAACTGAACTAATGTCAGCTGAGTGGGTTGAAGCGCATCGAGTGCGTCATTCTGATGCGCTTGTCAGGCGGCACATATGCTGTGTACCAGCAAGTAAGTGACGAAAAGCGAGCCGGGTTCGAGAATATAAAAAAAACACTGTATACGGCGTTTGCTTTGGATATTTTTCTGCATGGAAGCAGTTCGCAATACGCCACCCCCAACCAGGTGAATCAATCGACGTAATTTTTGAAGAACTACGCAGGCTCGCGGTCCAGTTTGGCGGCATATCAGATCAAAGCCTTCCACGTGCATTCATTGCTGGATTGCCGGAGCATTCGGAAGACTTGTTACGAGCATCCTCCCAGATGGAAAACCTAGATCTATCACACGTGATGGCGTGCGCTCGTTCCATTTAAAAGTAATGCACGAGAGTTCCACCGCAAGCTGCATTGGCTGCACAGTCATCACAAGAAGACGGAAACCTTACAGTGTTACAAGTGTAAGTGACTCAAACATAGAGCAATCGATTGCTTATCGGATAGTGCGACGGGAAGAGATATTAGTGGCAAGCTTCGACAACCTATCACGTGTTACCGATGTAAGCGGCGAATGTACAATACTCGATTTTGTCCGGAAAACGACCGAGAGAACGAGAATTCAGCGACAATCTGGTGTAAATGGGGCATTGTCGGTTGGCACTGTTTACATCAGTTGACTACCTCGTGGATACTGGATGCACAGTTACTGACCCGTAAGAATAGAATGGACGAGGAAAGTAACCTCAGTTCTCACCGAAGATGGAAGCACACTTAGCTGCTGTAGAATAGGAATGGTGAAAGTGAACCTTTGTGCAACACGGATCATTAGCATAGAAGTCTTAGTTGTGGGTGGATATTGCTAGGATTTGATTTATTGCTTAGGCTGGATGCAATCAAGCGACTGGGAGAAGAGACTGTGTCTAATGAAAGTGAGGTGACCTTTTCACATTTCAGCAATACCAATTTTGCAGATGTGGAATGATAATGGTTGCCTGCTGCCATATCGTAAGGACGAACTTGCCTCCTTCTCAAGGTGTAATTCTCCTCATGGCTGTTGTGCAAGAGAACAAACAGAAATTGCGGCATTTTATCGAATATTACGAGCTATATAAGTTCATACGGCCAACGTGAATGGTTGCTTACAAAAATTGAGAGAATGGCGACAACGAGGAGCAAACGTTGCAGTGCTGGATCTACGCTGGGCCTATTTGCAAGAACATGTTGAAACATCACTCTGGTCGTTCCAAAAAATAGAGTTCGAATGATAACACCCGCTTCGAATTTGGGCTAACGTTGCTCCTTTAATAATGCATGCCATTGTAAATACTCTCCTCAGCCAGGAAAAGACCATAAACGCGTCTACGTCTTCGTATATTGACGATATTTTTGTAAATGAAAGTGTGTGTTCTGCGACCCGTGTCAAGGAACATTTGGAGAAGTTTGGCCTGGAAAGCAAAGGTCCCAGAACAATTGAGATTGGACTCACGTTTATTAGGATTACGTGTCCAGGAGGAGCACGGAAAATTGTAATGGCGGCCTGGAAGGGACCGTCCAGCAGTGTTCGATAGACTTACTCGCCGAATTGTATTTTCAGTGTGCAGGAAAATGGCTGATCACTTCTCTGTGTGTAGCTGGTTACGCGACGCAACAGCGTTTGTAAAACGAAGAACAAATATGATGACGACTGGATTGGATGATGAAGTGTGAGACCCTATTCTAGCACGGATGATCGAATACATTATTGAGAGCAGCCCAGGACGATCCAGTAAAGGGTGAGTGGTGTATCTGTTGAGATGTTACAGTGTGGGCGGACGCTAGTTACCTTGCTACAGGCGGGGTTGTCGAAAGCAATAGTTCTGTGGCAGAGAACGCAAACTGGCTCCGAGCAGTGCATGAAGACAAACATAAATTTAGCTTGATGCTGTGCTACGAGGCGTCAACCTTTCACTACAGTGGAAAGCCAAAACCATACATCTACGAACTGATTCTGCCTGTGTATATCGGTGGATAACTGACACCCTGTCCGGACAGACAAGAGTACACACCAAAGCAGCCCTGGAAATGTTAATTTGGCCTCGCCTCTCCACGCTCCGAGATTTGGCCTCGGAATATGCACTAATAATCGATGTAGGGCTCGTTATCTCTCACGATAACAGAGCTGACCAACTTACTCGAATACCACAGCGGTGGTTAAATCAGATCCGTAAAGCGACAGAACCCAGAGAACTTGTGTGTGTTGTGGCCCCTGAACATGAACTCTTGTCACAGATACAGACAATTCATCGGCCTAGTGGGCATCCAGCTGTATAAAGAATATTTTGTCAGCAAATCCACTAATAACTGAAACTGAAGTGCGGTCGTTGCTTGGAGATTGTAAAGAATGGCAATCCATACATCAAGCACTGCTGCATTAGAAGCAAAGTAAGCTTGACGTCCCGGAAACCTGGAGCAGGGCTGCTATGGATATAACCGATTTCGGCACTCTGTTGGACTTGACATTGATAGACTGCGATATACAAATTACTATTAGAGTATGAAGCGATTCCCTTTGTGTAAACAAATTAAGCTTAGGTATTTGGACAATGTCGAAACGGTAAGATCCGACTGTTGTTTGAGCAATCGGATTTAGATCCTGGCTTGAGGTAGTTGCTTGTCTAGCCGCACTGATAAGCTGTGATACAGTAAAAAAGTACTGTATGTGGATGACTATAATGTTCCCTATCTTAAGTTGAGAATAGTGGGAAGTGATATAAAAGTGATAGTGGGAAGTGATATAAAAAAAATTACCATTAGCGTATAAAGCGATGCTCTTTATTTAACAAATTGAGTTTAGGTATTTGGACAATGTTAAAATATTGTTAATTAAATGCTCTGTAGCAGCAGTCACATAGCGCACCGGTTAGAAACTCTGACTGTCGTTTGGGCGATCGCTTTCTATTCTTGCTTGAGGTGGTTTCGGGTTTAGCCGCACTAATAAGTTGTGACACAGCGGAATAGAACGGTGTGAGGATGACTAATAAATATATATATATTCGCATTCGCATATATATATATATATATATATATATATATATATATATTTCCAAGTTATATATACAAGTTTGTATATATACTAACTCTACCCGCCTACCCACGCGATGACGTACCTAAGTCTAGTTGACACAAGTATTTGAAACACACGCACACACACGCGTGCAAAAATGCACACACACGCACACACACTCGCACACACACACGCTAGCAACACTAAAACAACGCCTGGGAGAAGAAACACAAAAAACAACACATACGCACACACAAAAGGCACAGACACAGACAAAAACGAAAACACACATAGAAGCAGACACTAAATAACAAACTCGTACAAAAAGGTGACACGCCCACAGAAAAATACACAAACACGCACAAACACACACACACAGACGTACACACATACATACGCTAACACGCATACAAACACGTGCACAGAAACACGCACGCCCGCACAAAATAAACGCAAAAAGACACACACATACACACGAAAAACACTTGGACGAACACACGCACACATACCAATAAACTTACCCAGACACGAAACACGCAAAATAAACACTAACATACACTCACACACACACACACACACACACACACACACGCAGAAATACACGGACGCACAACTTAAACTACGTAATATATATATATATATATATATATATGTATATATATACATATATAAAGACATATATGTATGCATATATATATATATATATATATATATATATATATATATATATATATATATATATGCATATATATTTGCAATATACGCATTTTAATGCAAAACATCTAGTATTATTTTCCTATGCATATATACAGTTAAATTACTCTACAGAGAACAAGTTTAAATTTAAAGGACTAAAATGTAATTTGATAACTAAAATATTAATTCGTCAAGTAAGTTCGCATAATTCGTGTATATATATATATATATATATATATATATATATATATATATATATATATGTGTGTGTGTGTGTGTGTGTGTGTACATATAAAAACGAATTATACGAATTTTCTATTATGTGTATATATGTAAATCTATATATATATATATGTATACGTATATATATGCATATATATATGTGTATATATGTATGTATATATATATACATATATATATATATATATATATATATATATATATATATATATACATGAGTGTGTGTTTTATTTCTCACCCTTACGTAATGGAGTAATATTCTGCATTGTGAGTGTCTGGTACTGTAGGGAGTAACTTTGGTTAATACAGCCAGAAAATTGGAGAACAGTGACGTAATGCCAAATTCAAGCAGTTAAGAGCTGGAATTTTCCTGCTTGTGTGGTTCCATCGAGCGGACACATATGCTCGGAGTTTATCCGGGCATACTCCATTAAATACTTGTTAAACTTGCGCATGGATGTAACACTTTTGTGATAGTGCTGAGTTTGGTCGACTGTGTAGAACCTATCAGAGTTTAGGCTCTTTTCTTTAACCCTGTTTTTAAATAATATCTGTTGGTAGATTCGCTAGGTTTCTTAGTGATACGTTAATGTGCGTCTGTTTGCGTTTATTGAGTGATCGTCTTCTACTTGTATTTATGCCGATCTTGGTTTGATCTGCGTATTAGAATTGCTTCAATCGTGTTGTATGCAATGGTGCAAGAGAAAGGCCCCCATTTTCTTATAAAACTATAAATACTTTATTTAAACGCTAAGAAAAGTTTTAATATTTTAACTAACAATGATACTACACCATAGATTGTCAAATTGCAAAAAGAACACTGAGCATAAGTGAAGATTGTAATAAGTCTTACCGATCCTTAAACAGAGCGTCTATCTTTATAACCTGCAGGAACCTTACCGATTTCGTCTGCCCATCTGTTGGTAGATTTATACAGATTAATTTCATGACTTTGTAGCCACTGAAGTTAGAATCATGAGCTAGTTTATCTACGGACATAAACCTATCACCACGTATCTCATAAGAGGCAAAGCTTTATTTTAAAACATGAGAAGCTCATTAACATAATGTAGAACTCTACATCGAAAAATACTTTTTTTTTCAAGTTTATTCTATTTATTATTCTCTCTCACCTCTATAGATATTTTGCACGGCGATCCCTTTCTGTTCATAGAGTGTAACTATGTAGCCAATTAAACGTGTAGAAATTCACACATGTTGATATATATGTTTGCCCTTACACGATAGCTTATATAATTTTATATGAAATAATTACACTTGGCGAATTATGAAACAAAATTACTCTATTTTTAACAGAAAATATTATTGATTTGTTTGTTACGACAAAAATTAAACAGACTGTTTCAAACGATGTTGTTGCCGAATAAAACTCTATTTTCGTCATCATATCAAAAAGTCTTATTGCAATGGTGATTGATTAGGTGGACGCCATTTTTACGCTTGATCGCCATATTGCTGCGACTCTTTAACAGAATGGTATGAACACTTATAATAAAGACTATTTCTTTTATTACACTTTTAATATTTATTATTGCCGTTATTTAGTATATAGATTTCGAATAGCATTAAGTAAATTGGTATAAGATGTTTCACTAACAGTATATTATTAAGAAACTCTTCGACTAGAAGAATGGCGCCCATAAGTTTCATTGCCCGACTGTAGACAGTTCAATGTATCTGACACATTTTCTTCACCATTACTGTTTGTGTTCTTGATATAGCGGCATTCACCAAAATGATTTTTTTAGCAGTGACTTCTCAACGAATATCTCACATTCAATCCTCTGTATAATTGCTTTCTTTATGTTTTCCATTTTATTGTTCCATGGGCTTCACAAAAATATATTCTCTTGTCTCTGCGTGATTGTAATCTTGTATACCATTCACGTTTGATGCGTTGATTCAGAGGGGAAATATTGTGTTCGAGAAATATCGAGGCAAGTTTTATTTGTTGTCATTTTTATGAAGATATGCAAGTTTATTTGAGTTTATACTTCAATCGAAGTTCTCAAACATCAAAGCGCCTTTTGCTGAGGGCTACCACTTACTCTGTATATGAAATACATATATATTTGACTGTTTGATTAAAGTTCTCCTTTAAATCTAATACAGTAAGTTAGTAAGAATGTTGCGAGTAAAACTTTACTTTTACGTAGTGACAATGTGTACGCATATATATATATATATATATATATATATATATATATATATATATATATACTAGCAAAAGTACCCGTCCTTGACTGGGTTAAAAAACAGTCTACACAAAATGGACTCTGATTTATGAAAGTATGACAGGTTATGAAAAGGAAGGGTTGTAAAGAGATAGTTTCGAATTTGGGGGTATCAAAGGCAAAGCAAAATTTTTGAAAGTAAAAATAAAAAAGATAAACCCTAGAATTTATTATACCATACCTGTTAACACCGAAACATATATCACAATATACTGTGGATCTATATTTAAAAAACCTTGTAAAACTTTGTGACATATTTCCATCCTATGGAGTTCAGGCGCGAACGAACACCCCATAATTGTGTTATATCATATTTCTTCAAACTGAAACATAATTATCAAAGCATACTTACGCAGATAGATATGACAGGTCTTTATTAAGGTGTGTGCCTATTTTCATTCTATGGAGGCCAGGCACGAACGCAGACCCCACAATTTATTATACCATCACTATTTAAGTTAAAACATACTTATCAAAGTATTCTTATTTACATCTATATCAAAAACAATTGTAAACGTGTTTTTTTTTAATTTTTTTATCTCCATACTTTGTGAACCAGGCGCGAACGCAGACGCCACAATTTTAATGAACCACCGTTCTGCAGGATCAAACATACCGATTCCTGTGTCTCGATACATCTTCTATCATTATATGTAATCAGTTTTTTAAAATAGTGAAGCATATAGGAGCCTATTCGTGACCAGACACACACACACACACACACATACAGACAGACATTCAGCCTTATATATATATATATATATATATATATATATATATATATATATATATATATATATATATATATATGTAGAATACAATAGTTAATAATTCCGGAGGTAAAGGAACCAATAAACTTTAACTAGGTTAATACAAGTGTGCTCAATACCGAAGAAGGGCAAGATATACTTTTTATTTGTTCGTACATAGGCAGTAATATGTTGCTACACATTCATGAGCATGTTTCGTTCAGCTAATGATTAGCATCTAGATACTCTTCAGTCGATACTGCTTAGATGAAAGCTAAGTTTGCAATGAAAATATCAGATCGTCAGTACCATAGGTTATTAATATCAGGTTAAATATGAAAATAAGAAATAACATTTAGTTGTATGTTAAGGAGACAAATATGAGTGCGTATTTTGGTCTTTGTTGAAATAAAGACGAAAATATGATGGGGGGTTGAAACTACAGATAAAATATTAGTAAATATATATATATGTATATATATATACATATATATATATATATATATATATATATATGCGTGGGTAATAGCCGCCAATATCGTAAACGTTTTAAAACATTAAACATTCTACTGCATCTTGGGTCCAGTAGCAAGGGTATATCAATCCCGGGACTGACTTCATGTCCTCCACCTCACTGTTGAAAATATACATTAAATAAAGTAATCTTTTAATCGTAAACTGTTTCAGCCATTTCCGGGACGTCCTTTATATCCCCAATCCACTGCTAAAAATATACGTGAAATAATGTAATGTCTAAATAGTAAACTGTTTCAGTCATTTCCGGAACCGACTTTATATCCCAAACCCACTGCTAAATATATACATGAAATAATGTAATGTCTAAATAGTAAACTGTTTCAGCCATTTCTGGAACTGACTAATAATCCCCAACCCACTGTTGAAAATATGCATGAAACAAAGTAATGTACAAGTCTTAAACTTTTTCAGCCATTTCCGGGACCGACTTTCTGTCTCTCATCCTAGTGTTAAAAATATACATTAAATAATGGCCAAAACGCAAATGGTTGCAGCCATTTCCGGAACCGACTTCATATTTCCCACCCCAATATTAAAAATATACATTAAATAAAGTAATGTGTAATGCGTAAACGGTTTCACCTATTTTCGGGGCTGATTTTATATCCCCCACCCCACTGCTTAAAATATACTTGAAATAAAGTAATGTTTAAATCAAAAACTGTTTCAGCAGCTTTTCGAAAGTAATACATAAAAATATTAACACAGTTAGAGATTAGGCAATCATTGCTTCAACATGAATTTCTGAGTGTAGTATCAGTTTCAGCATTCCGGTGACTTTAATCCCCCACATTTTGGTCTTGGTTAATGGAGGTGAAATCCTTCATTACTGACGCAATTCTTATTTTTGCTATTTACCTATTGGGGAGCTGGTTTCCCCCTAAATTATAACCGACCTCATGCCCAATTCCGCCCTTGTGGGGAGGCAAGTAAACAAAAAAAAATGATCAGAACGGACATTTTCCAGGGCATTTTATAATTAATCAGAAGTAACATTTCCAGGGCATTTTGTAGTTAAATCAGAAATAACTTTTTCCAGTTACTTTTTTAATATAAAAACTTTGTTACATTAAACATAGTACCTATTCACAATGCCTCCCTACGGGACAGATTTAGCAGATTAGATACCAGGGTCGTTTTTTAACGTGGAGAAAAAATGTCTTAGTCGTAAAGGATTTCTCGTCCACTTAGAGAGAAGAAATTGAAATGTAGCACCTGAAGAACAGATAATACACTTTGATCCAAGGCCAAGAAAGAAGAATAATTTTAATTAGCTTTGCCTCAACAGCGACACCAATTTTTTTTTATATTTCTATTTTTCTTTCCAAGGGTGACAAGGTTTATTTGGAATATTCAACTTTCCTAATTTAGGGATGCACAAGTACCGCAAAAGACACGATCGCATGGGACTCCATATATATTGGGAGGTGTGTAAGAGGGTTGGGTGAAGTGTGCTGGAAAATGGTTTCAGGAGGTGCCTGATGAAGTGGGAACAAGTGAGGATGGCAAGGTAGAGAGGTATGGTGGGTCAAAAGTGTCATAACGACCAAGCAATTGGAACATAATCGTCTGGATTTGGTCGCCTTTGACAAGCTCTCAAACATCTGGCAGATTGTAGATTCTGAATACCCTGGGACAGGAATTGGAGAGAGAAGGAGAATAATAAGTGGAGCAATTATGCTCTATTGGCCTTGGAGATAAGGCGTATACACGGGTTAAAACACAAATAATCCCGGTCGCTAGGAATAATATCAAGTCGTCTGGCAGGACAATTGAAAAAAATACAAATCTCCGATGCTTTAGTCAGCGTTCAAACGTCTGCAATTATAGGCACCACCAACATCCTTAGAAAAACACTTAATCTTTGAAGCTCCTGGTTTGAAGCCGGGATAAAGGGAAATCCTCTGGAAATGAATCTTATCCCTTTCCAGAGATACTTTCATAAACGGAATCAGAATTATTATTATTATTATTATTATTATTATTATTATTATTATTATTATTGGTACACAAGGAACTTTCACACAGGTCATAAAAGATCTATACTTGAAAACAACCTGTGGTGTTCCCTGGCATCTGAGTTACAACAAGTCCCCCTCACAAGATTTCCAGTACTCTCAACATGTTTCGATAACATTTCCTCATAACATTTCTGGCATTCTTTTTTATTCCTTTGAGAAGAGTCCAGGTTTATGAGGGAATAGTAATTTCTCGTTTCTTACTTGTAGTGTTAACGCTTTACACATAGTAAGTAGTTAAGTTGACGGTCTATAATTGCTTAGATCGTCCCCCTTGGTTTGACTAGTATTAATGTAGTTCTTACTCTAGTAATCAACTCAGGTTTGTCTGTTACATATATAAATTTTAGTATTTAGTTTTTTTTATGAATGTTGTACATTTTTGAAACACAATGAATGTATAGCTTTGCCTCCTGGAAATTGGCCTATTTTTTCTGACAGCGTAATGTAAGTAAGCAAGTAACAAGTATATAGAGACGCATGTGCGTATGCATAATTTTATACTTGTTTTCATAGTTAGCTGTCAGGGATATTAATCGTTGTGATAAAAAAGTGAGAGTTATGTAGAGCAATTCTTTCTCTACAACTACTTCCTACCTTCTTCGTGTTGAAATATAAAACTATTTGAACACATTCATCAATCTTTTCTTGTCCTTTTTCTTTTAAAGATGGACAAATGTGTTCCTTACAAATTTAAAATTTATTTTTTAAAGAGGTCCGCCACTTGACCCCAACAATCAAGTTTAACGTTTTCACTTTGGTCACTTTTGTGACTTTACTAACCTTTGTTAGTTGTACAGACCCCCTCTTTGGGGAGTCTGGATGTTTTGCGCTCCTCCAGGACCGACGCCATTGTGTGGTATACTGGACCCGAAAACTGATCCCTTCTTTTGGGGTTTGCTGTTTTCGGGACCGACAACACTTTCTTTGGTAGACGCAACCTGGTCGGGTTAGCTTCGTTTTCTCCTCTCCTCTGAGGTTGAAATGGTCTAATTTCTCCCCTCTTAATTGCCTGTGCAGCACGATGACCTGCCAGGCCCAAAACTTTGTCTTCCTTCGCTGCTCTCCCAGTGGATTGAGCAGACCAGGTTCACTTTCTCGCTTCCTTGGGGTTATTTGTGGGTAGAGTGACGTGGGTAGAGCGGGTGTTTTGTCTCTGCTCCCCTCTCTGGGCAGAGATGTATATCCCCTCTCCCTCAATTGCGACGCGGCACTCTGACCTGCTAGCACCCACTGCGTCTTTCTTCGCTGCTCTCCCCTCTTGCGGGGGGTCTGAGCTGACTAATCCGACATCCCCATGAGGGGAGGTCAATCAACTTTCTCTCTTCTGATCTCACCCATTCCCTTAACCCCCCCCATTTCCCAGCATTTTCTTTTCTCTCCCGCTACACGTTGGTCCGCGTCAGCTGCCGATGCAGTTTTTTTCCACGATACCCGAAAAAAGGGGTATACCACCCCAGATGCGCCACATCGCCCCACTCGAGTACCCTCCATCAGAGGGGAACCTCCAACGAGAGATGATGAGGAGGAGAAGGCCAGGGTAGGGCCGCAGCCCGCGGGACCCAAGAAGCGCCAACACCAGCAGGGCAACAAACTCAGCCCCATGTTCCCCACGAGGGCCACTTCCCGGACCAGGGAGGAAAAGAAGTGTCTGACGACGGAACGAGGCTCAAACTCGGTGGTTCACACCCAGCGACATCGGTTCCACACCAATCCTCCTCGGTCGGAGCAAACACTTCCGCTCAGGCTTCCCAAGAGGACCAAGACGAAACAGAAGACACCGGAAAAACGGCTGACTAGGGAACGAGGCACCTGGCAGGTGGTACACACCCAGCAACACCTGTTCCACCTCAATCCTCGTCGGCCGGAGAAGACCTTACCACTCCTACTCCTCAAGAGGACAACCTCCCAGCAGAAGAGCAAAGAGAACTTGGAGACGAGGAGACCAAAGACGATACTGATGGACCAGAGCCTGTTGCACCACCGGTCTCCCAATTCCTTTCCGGTCACCCAACACCAGCTCCCCAAGATGACAACTTCCCGACACCAGAAATGTAGAAAGACGAGTAGGGTGTTGCCTGCAGAACCAGAGCGCTGTTCAGAGACACCCTAGTATTGCTAAAGATTCTCGGGGGGGGGGGGGGATAATACAGTGCACATTAACCGCCCGAAGCCTCCCAAACAGGCCAACTCCACCCAAAGTCCCAAAAGGCAACCCTTTGACGACCAAGCCTGGTGAGAAGAAGCCCACTCCACAATCTCCGGTCAAAACCAAGGGAGGGGCCAAATATTAGGCCACAACCAGTGCACGACACCCCAGGAGGGCTGGCCAAGCCTAACTCGAAACAAGGCAACTAAACAGCAGCAGCAACCGCAACAGCAGAAAAAGAAAGAAACAGCGGCCACTCCTCTCGTTCCGGTCCTTCCAACGCCAAACAGGACGGAACAGCGATATGGGGCCCACAGAACCAGGAGCAGATGACACCTGAAGAGTATGGAGAGCTCTTCAACTCAACTTACAAGGCCGTCACAGATGGGATAAACATCCAAGCCTTTCCTGGACAAATTGAAGAGCAGGAGAAGAGAGTTCTCTCCCTGGTCACCTCCCACCTTAAGACTAGGAGCTTAACAGGTGTCGACAAAGACACCATGGTGAAACTCCTCATCAGACTGAACATACCGGTCAGTTACGTTTGTAGGAGAAGTTTCGCCATGTGGGACATCCTGCTCCCCAGTCAAGAAGAGGCAAAAAGACTGGCTATGACCGACCACAGAACCAGAAATATTGGGCTCCAGACGGTATATTTGAATAAAAGAATCGTCTCAGTCTTCGTTTTAAATGTCCCATGCTACATGACCGGAAGGGAACTCAGGGCCATAATGAGCCAGTACGGCGACGTGGGAGTTGTCGTCCCGTCCCGCGCTCAACGCAACGTGGTGACCGGGTATTTCAAAGTGCAAATGGTCCTTGACAAGGTCGAATTCGACACCTTTCCGGCCATGCTCAAGTTTGGGGACTGGACCACGACGGCCGCACTGCTGGAACTGTCAACATATGGGGCACATGGCAAAGGACTGCCCCAAAAAACAATCAGCCAGAGCTCTGGGACAAGCCCCCACCCAAAGCACTGGGCAAAACTTCAGCAGAAGCCCAAGCCTCAACACACATCACAACCCCAGCCCCAGTAAACGCCGGTCCAGTAGCAGAAGCAGGTTGGGTGACAGTCACTAAGAAAGTCAGAGCCAACAAAAACCTGCCCAAGCCAATAGTGACCGAAACCCAACCCGATACCACACTGATGGACACGCAGGCATCCTCTTCCTCAAACAAAAGGAAGCTCCAAGCATCCGAGGAAGAGACAATGTCGGACGGTGCAGAGGGGACCACAGACGCAGAGGAAGCAGCTACAGCAACAGTCACCAAAAATACGATCAAGAGGAGGAAGAGCAGGAAGACTAAAGGAGACACCCCACCCATAAAGACAGTAGTAAAACAACAAAGGCTAAACTCCCTACCCACTCCTCCCCCAATCAGCCATTAGAACCGGCCCCTCCCGCCCTAGTTTCCCCAGAACAGTTTCACGTAACCCATCCCGGGATAGGGTAGACACCAACCCCCAAAAACCTACACCGCCAACTCCTGTCACTCCTATCCCCACACCCCCTCCTCTCGACCAAGGAAAAACCTACGCCACCAGTCCGCACGGAGCGGACGAAAAAACTCCATTTCCTACCAGAGGAAAGGATTTGCGAACTGGACCCTCTGCAACCAACACCTGACCTCAAAGGCCAAACCAAATTCAACCAAACCAACCTAATTCAAGAACGTTCCCTTGTTGATCACTTTCATTAGGGTCAACAAGGATGCTATGACTGCAGCCCTCTGGACCATGATAGATGCAGCAAAGGATGTTATCCCAGGCCAGCAGCTGGTGGATAGGAAGCATCCCTCACTGAAAAATATCATATACAAATGCGAGGGAAGAATCCCTGTTTATGCTCACCCAACGTTTTACAGGGCACTCAAACTCACTTTCCCCCTGGACGTGTGAGGTGTGGCCAAAGATTGATTACCCTCGCCGGACTTACTCACTGGAAGCCTTGGACAGACCTGCCACGTCCTCACCCCCGAGGAGTTCAGGCCCATGTGTGACACTGAATAAGGTGGATGACCATGGCTTTAAAGTTGGCTACTTATAATGTGAGGAGCCTCAGATGTCGAAGAAAGGTCCCGCGCGTGTTAATAGATTTGGTGTCTCTCGAGGTAGATATTGCCGCTATACAGGAGACCCACTTTATTTGTGACGGGGATTGTCAGGTGTTGGTGAGTGATTACGATGATTACTCAGCATATGGCAATTATAGTCGTTGAATCTCCTTGCTAGTAAATCGCACCCTATCAGCGTCGGTGAATGTTGTTCTCGCAGACGAGGACGGGCGGACGACTGTCGTCGGTGTTGCCGTTAATAGCAATGTGTTTCGGATAGTCGCAGTTTATGCGCTTAATTCCGCTTTAGAGAGGTCTTCCTTCTTTCGACGTTTGTCTGACCTGATGGCTTCGTGCGACCTGATCGACAGATTTCGCCTGGATCACCCGGGGATCACCCGGGGCGGGAGATGTCGACGTGGCATCTTAATGCACCTTCCGATCCAAGTACTTACTTGGATCGGATGTTAGTTAGAAGAGGTGGTGTACATTTCCTATCTTGCCCCACGTTCCATTTTTTAGGACACTCGGACCATAAAATAATAGCCCGTTTGAACTTGAGCTCTAGGTCTAAACTGGCTGGATACTGGAAGTTCAACAGCACCTTGTTGGAACTGGAGGACTACCGGTTTAAGGTTACAGAGATAATCCAACGGGCATTAGTGGGAGTGGTTACCGGGAGTAAGTGGTGGGTTAGTCTCCAGGCTAAGATTAAACGCTTTTCGGTCCATTACAGCCAACGCATCGCTAGATAAGGCTAAGGCAAAGAAGCGTATAGAGAATAGGCTGACGCGGGTGGTAGAGGGGGTCCCCGTAGAGATAGCACTAGCTAAACAAGACCTCAACCGCTTGGCTAGCGAGCAGTATGAGGGCCAGATAATTAGGGCTAGGCTAATGAGAGTCTCGAACGAGGCTGTTAATGTAGACGCTGTTGGGCGTGGCTGCTTTAAGGCGCGGCTCGGACGTGTACATTCGAAAAGTAAACGACCTGGAAGAGCACGCCCTCATATCGACGCGGGAGATTTGCAAGGGGTTTCGAAAGCATCTATCGGAGCACTTCACCCAACTACCCAGACTCAGGGTCGAAGAGTTTGGCTGCTAATGAGCCGACTTGCCCGCCTCACGGCGGATTGAGCGGCTAGCTGTGATGGTCTTGTCACGGAACATGAGATCATTACTGCGTTGAAGTAGGTCGGATGCAACAAGTCCCCGGGTCTTGATGGTCTACCCTACGAATTCTACTCGAGGCTGTCGCTCATGTTGGTCCCTATTCTGAAGGATATTTTCAACCATTGGTTAGTTCAGGGCTCCATCCCTGAGCAAGTGATTAAGGGAGTGATCACATTGCTGAGGAAAGATCAACGGGATGGTGGGGAGGAAGATTTAGACGATTTCAGATCCTTGACTCTGCTAAACACAGAGATAAAGATTTTGGCCAAGATTCTTGTGAATCGGTTGCAGGTTGTCATCACTGATTTGATCGAACCAGACCAGAGCTATGCTGTGAAGGGGAGATCGATTCAGGACAATCTTCATCTGATACACACGATCATGGGGGGACAGAAAACTTCGCCGAGGCCGCGCTGATCAGTTTGGATCAGTCCAAGGCTTTCCATAGGGTGGACCATTGGTTCCTGGGATCTGTGCTGGAGGCCGCCGGATTTAATCCGGACTTCCACAAGTGGATCTCTTTACTCTATGACAGGCCGATGGTAGCGGTGCAGATACACGGTGTGCTGTCGGAGTATTTTGTCGTCTTCCGGTCGGTGCGACAGGGTTGTCCGCTGTCGCCTCTCCTGTACGTCCTGGCGTTGGACCCCCTCATTCGCAAGTTAAGGGACGAGGGAACTACACCAGTCCTGCGTGGGTTAGCTCTCCCTGGAGGCACAGGAGCCAGGGTTTCCACATTGGCCGATGACGTCACCGTGTTCGTGTCTTGCCCCACGGACATTCAAGCGGTCACCGAGGCGCTCGCTCGATACGAAGAAGTTACGGGGGCTGTCTTCAATCGCAGTAGGTCGGTGGTCTGTGGTTGGGTGCCTGGACTGGAGTAAATTCGCTTCTGGGAAACTTCAGTTGGACCGATGGCCCGGTCCAGATCCTCGGTGTGTGGTTCGGACCGAGTCTCCAGCTTAAGAAAAACTGGTCGGAAGTAGAGACCAAGGTCGAATCCTCTGTCAAGACTTGGGTTGGAAGGAAATTGTCCTTGAAGGGTCGGGCGGAGGCGTGTACTACACACGTCTTTCCGCTCATCCTTTACCGTCTGTGTGTACTTCCCCTCCCTACAAAACGACGAATGAGCTTACAGGATCACCTTGACACACTCATGTGGAACGAAGGTAAGCATTATGTTTGCAGCAAAGTCTGTGTTCGAAATCCGAGCGAGGGAGGCTTGGGACTGCCCGATCTCCTGTTTCACAAGCACGCAGAGAGGTTGGCCTTCCTGAGCCGTTAGTTGTAGGTAGACGTTCCATGGGTCACTGCGGTTGGAAGCTCGTTTTCCAGTCTCACACCCGACTCCTCGAGCTTGGTAGAGACTGAGGGGGGAACAAAATCCTACGCCGAATGTCGGTCCGCACTTAGAGTGTTGCCAGGGACCAGTGCCCTCGAACAGTCTAGGAGAAGGCTTTATCAGGAGCTAGTTGGGCATAACACAAAAGAACTGCTAGTGAAACGGACGGGGATTTTGTTAGAGGAGACCCGCTTCCAGTGGAGATGGGCGGCGGGATGTGACTTTCTTACAAACTCGGAATTTTCCCTTACCTGGCGACTTGTCCGGAACGCACTGCCCCTCCTTGAAGAACTCAACCTGTACAATAAATAAACCCGGGTCTACTGCCTGCGCTGCGACGGGGACATGAGGGAAACGGCCGGTCAGGCCGTTTTCCGCTGCAGCAGGCTCAAGACCCTCCTAGGGTACGCTAATTAGGTAACGGCTGGCATCGATACCAAGCACTGGCTTGAACTCGACGAGTCATATTTTGTGGAGAACAGTGATCCGCCGCTTCCTAGGGAGAAACGAATGGTTTTTCTAGCGATACTAGCTGTAGCGAGGATGGTCATATGGATCACGCTTCAAGCGAGTCCGCGAAGGGGTATCTGTTCCGGATTGGGATCTTATCATCTACTTTAAACATCTGTTTAAAGTAAAGATCAAATGCGATTGGAAGAGGTTGCCTCGAGTGGGCTTTGACAAGAGGTGGGTGCATGACCCTAGCTCGTGCATCCGACGAGGCGCCAAGTTTGAATTCGTGTTACCACCACAACCCCCCACTATCTTTGTGTTTTATTACCCCTGGGTCAACCCATACTCGAAGGTCGCCGCCTATCCCCTCCACCCATCTTCCCCTTTTTGTTTTTGACAATCTATTTTTCCTCCCTACACCCGATATGAATTCTACCCAATCCCCACTAGGGATCTTCCCGCTTATTTTCGGTGCCCCGGAAAATCAATAGGTGATCTAACTTTTTAGATTAGCTCAGGGAGGAACCTTACCAGCAATGCACTAGGCAATTTTATTTTTTGTATATTTTTTCTAGATACCCCACTCCTCAACACGAACTGTTTTTCTTCCAAATTCAAGAACTTTTTTATTTTCCAATGAATTGAACTTTTTTCACACACACACACATTTTAATAATAATTTAAAAAATTGCACGCACATACACACACACACGCACACACACACATACAGAAATTGGATTATATATATCCTTTTTTTGCAAAAACGCTGGGGTTTACATTAGTTTAGCTTAGAGTCCACAGTCCACGCTGGGGTTTACATTAGGTTAGTTTAGAGTCCACAGAGTGAATGAGGTATTGAGGTAAATGTTGCCAGTCAAGAGTAAAGTCGACAAAGACTCCAATTTTTACTTCAGTTAAAAAGACCCTTCAACACTCCCCTCCCCAGATCTTATAGGGCCTTGTGCTTAAATTTGTTTTGTCTTTTGAAGATTTTACTTTTTTAAATTTAATATTGAAATTTTTTTAATTGCAATTTTTTCTTTAAACGGAATAAATTAAACACGAAGATCAAAGTGTAGTATCTGTTCTTACTACATGCTTTACTAGGTGCGATATAAAGTGAGGGATCACTTTTCTGTATTAATTTAATGTAAAATGATCACCCGCTTTACAACCAGTCAGTCTCAAAGCCATTCAAGTCATTCTGCAGATTATTGAAGTTGTTTTTGAAGGATTCCAGTTATTTTTTAAGCATTCAGGTCATTCTTAAGGTCATTCAATTCATCCTTAATTTCATTAAAGTCATTTTAAGTCATTTACTTTTTATTTATTTAAGTCATTTCAGCTCATTTTTCGGTAATCTTAGTTTATCTTTAAGAATTTCATGTCAATCCTACATTCACGCATTCATTCATTACACGAGAGCACGCGACTAATGGCTATCGGCCTTGTTAAAATATTTTAACAGATAAACAGGGTTCTCTCGTTCGCTTATTCTTTATTTTCCATTTTATTATTGTTTTGATCAATCCCTCTCCCACGCACCTTATCACCCACGGGTACCTGCGCTAGAAAATAATAAGTTACAATAATAATCATAATAAAAATGAGAAGAGTAGAAGAAGGAGGAGGAGAAGAAGAAGAAGATAAAGATGAAGAAGAAGAAGAAGAAGAAGAAGAAGAAGAAGAAGAAGAAGAAGAACATAACACCACAAATAGTAACAGTGACTGTTCAATTTGTAAGGATTTGTATTACTTGTAATAAATAATTTTACCAGGTATTCTTAAACAAAACTTTTAAATTGACAATTCTAACCTATGACTAGTTTTTAACACTAACAATCACTGAGTACAGTATGAATTTAAACAGTAAAGAATACGCCCCTCCATATGATATAAACGTAAAGACTAAATCCTTAATATTTTATGAAATCCACTTTATAACTATAGCTTGTATAATACAATTATCATGCATAAACGTATACACACATATCTATATATATATATAAAACTGAACGTGTGTGTGCCTGTGTGCGTGTCTGTGGGTGTACATTTCCCTACGCAATAACTCTGTCAATTAGAAGTATAAAGACTCAAAATTTGATAAACAAGGTACTGAGATTTGGGAAAATCTTTGTGATCTGTTGGCGACCAGAAATTTGTCTATTATGATGCCAAAGTTCAACGATTTTACCTTTGAGAACTCTACCAAACTCTTCCACCAATTTTGGGTATGAATGTTTGAAATTTTAGATATAGGTTCTATGAACATGGATATAACTTAATAATATGATTTGACCCCAAAACAATAAATGTTAAGGGGTCATAATAGGGGTCAACTTTTAAAAAAATGACCGCTTTTTTTTTTGCTCAACATACACCTCACAGCACCTATATATATATATATATATATATATATATATATATATATATATATATATATATATATATATATATATACTAGCCCGGCGTTGCCCAGGTGCTGTGAGGTGTGTGTTGATATATATATATATATATATATATATATATATAATAGGACAACAAGAGAATGAAATGAAGACACAAAACTATGTATGTAGATATAGAATGGGTCATTTATTGAATAATGGAATACAGGCAAAATCTGGGGGATAGAAGGGACTCTTTATGCCAGGGCATTTCGAAGCCTAACGCTTCTCATCAGAAGAGTAGAGACGGTGCGAGTTAGCATGGGGGAGATGCGGCATCTAGCGTAAGGTTCGTTAGGGATGAAAAAGATTAAGAGGAATTATAGAGTGGTGGGGGAAGCTTTAATGAATTCTAAATAAATAAGGAGAAGCTTATTATGTATTGTATAATATATAAGAATATAAATTGTCTTGAACATAGAATTGAGATTAAAGAGTATATGTATTATGGTTGAATAGGGGTTGTATTGCTGCTGTGTGGTAATTTATTTTAACGGTTTATAGGGTGCCTATTTTCTATGGAGCGGGTAATTTTTCATTAATTTTGTGGGGGGGTATGTAAGGTTGTAAAACTGAAAGGTAATATGCTACAATATATTTATGAATTTTTACTGTTATGATATATGGAGTATGATCATAAGGGTGTTTGGAGATTAGGGTGGCAATAACTATGAGTGCATATAACTTGATGTAAAATGTTAAGTATACATATTGATGTTAAAATGGGGGAGTAAGGAAACCATAGCTACTTATAGGAATGGTAAAAATATACCAAATAATAGTACGGAAGTTACTTATGAGAATAACCATAGATACTTATGAGAATGGTAAAAATATACCAAATAATAGTACGGAAGGTAATATTAATGACAATTATATCAATAGTAGTAATATTAAAGTTGGTCATACATTAGATGTGAAATAAAATATGAAAAACAAATAATATCAAGAAAAAATAAAATAAAAATAAAGGCAAAATTAAAAGTAAACATTAAATTTAAACATTAAATATAGTGTTACCAATAGTTGTGATAAAAGTAAATTCAAAATTACTGTTAATGACAGTGAAGATGGAGATAATAGTAGCAATTATTGTAGCAGTGACGGGAGTGATAATAATGATACCAATTATAATGAAGATTATAATTATAATAATAATGATAAAAACAGTAATAATAATAACAATAGTGATAGCGTAAAAAACATTGCATGATAATTCTTCTAAATCCACCTCCAAACATCACCACGACCATTACCAATAATAATAATGTAAATACTGTTAATGTTAAATTTAAATTAGTGCGTAAAAGAAAAGGATACAGACAGGTTGATGGGGTTAAAATAGCAGGAAATGGGGTTGAGAGGTGAGGGGACTCGTATAAAATGAAGTAAAATAGAGAATATATATATATATATATATATACATATATACACATACACATACATATATCCATATTAAAATATATATATAAATGTATAATAATCCGAGAAAGCGTAAGAGCTCGGTAACCAAAGGCCCGTGGGTTTAAATTAAAGGAATCCTTCACTGGGAACGGTACCTGTATTCTCTTATTCAATAAATGATCCATTCTATATCTACCTATATATAGTGTTGTGTCTTCATTTCATTCTCTTGTTGTCCTATTGTATAAGCTCCAATAATTATTATTGAGCTTGGCATTATCCGGATAAGTCTCCTCTTATGGAATTGATCTCTCTCTTTTCTCTTTTACTTAAAGCTATATATATATATATATATATATTTATATATATATATATATATATATGTTTTATTTTTTTATTACCGTATCTTTCTGTTTACATTATTGTTCCGGCTACACGGCCGTTTTTTTTTTTTGGCCGACTGTAGCGTCCTCAGTCTCAGAAATGTTCGCTATTTCATCCCAAAATAGCGAACATTTTTGTAAACGTCTGTAGACGCTACAGACGGCCAAAAAACACGGTCGTGTAGCCGAAACAATAATGTAACTTAACAGAAAATACGGTAATATAAAATAAAACGCATATTTTCTCAACAACAGTACATTCTTCAGTTGTTATTAATTACCATCTCCACTATATATATATATATATATATATATATATATATATATATATATATATATATATATATATATATACATATTAAAATCAACTATCCTCGGTACCATTTTAATTTATTTTATTTACTTTAAACATTTTATCTTTTTCTCTTTTTTACAATTTTCATACTTGTTGCCTTTTTAATTTTTTTAATTTGATTTTAGCCATTTTCATCTCGCTATCATTTCTATTATAAACTATTCTTGTTATTGCTATGTCTACACTAGTAAGCAATATAAATATTATTTAAAAAACATTCATCATAAAGTTTCATTAATATTCATTGCAAACTTTGCTTTCCTATAAGCATAATGGCCTGAGGAAATCCCTTCTTGTTAATAAGTAGTTGACCGAAACATGCTCATTAATATGTAACAACATATTACTGCTTATGTAAAAACAAATAGAAAGCATATATATATATATATATATATATATATATATAATGACTAAAATATATTTTATAAAGCCCCCCTCTTGGGTTGAGCACTATCGTAAATAATCTTACTCGCTACTTAATTTAGCTGAAAAAATGCGAAGCTCGCGGTTTGTTTACAAACAAACGTTTGAGCCCTTTACGAGTGGCGGACGGATGTTTATTTAAATAGACATTCAGACAGATTAATTACGGCCACCGCTTCCGTAGTCAGGGGGTAGAACTGCCGACTATCATCACGACGGTTCTAGGTTCGATCCTCGGCTTGGGATAGGTGTTAGTCTAGCGGCACTAATGAGTTGTGAAACAACGAAACAGGACTGTATGTCGATGACTAAAATATATTTTATAAAGCCCCCTCTTGGGTTGAGCACTATCGTAAATAATCTTACTCGCTACTTAATTTAGCTGAAAAAATGCGAAGCTCGCGGTTTGTTTACAAACAAACGTTTGAGCCCTTTACGAGTGGCGGACGGATGTTTATTTAAACAGACATTCGGACAGATTAATTACGGCCACCGCTTCCGTAGTCAGGGGGTAGAACTGCCGACTATCATCACGACGGTTCAAGGTTCGATCCTCGGCTTGGGATAGGTGTTAGTCTAGCGGCGCTGATCAGTTGTGAAACAACGAAACAGGACTGTATGTCGATGACTAAAATATATTTTATATATATATATATATATATATATATATATATACTAGCAGGTCGCTCGGAAATTGCCAGGTCGTAAAATACGCTTACATATGATATTTTGATTAATTCTGATTTCGTATTTATTATATTTTATCGGACCTAATATATAGTAATGATGTAAAACGTTTAAAAACAAAAAATAACTCGTACTCCAGCACCGAGAATAATAACCAAAACGTTTAGCTAACAACATGTTTGTTTTTTCCTTTGACAGTGATTTCTTACCTATGAACACATGTTTGCTGCAAATTAAAACATGAACCCATACTTACTACGTTACGTATGCATATTCCTAATCACGTCGTTCGGTCCTCACCTGACAAAATTTCATTCTTTAATTTTCACACTTTGTTACTGCTTTTCCCCAGGCTAAAACCCAAATATAAAGTTTTGCATAGAGTCTCAAGTCTGTAAACAACAACTGATAGGGCTAGGTAGGTAAAAATTTTAAGCAAATATTTATGTACGCATACATAGATACATATACAAAGAGCTTTGTGTTTAATATGACCTTTTTACGCAAATATTACGCAAGCATAAATACTGTAGAATATCTTCATGAATATAATTGCGTTAACTAAAAATTTTCTCCATCATTCAAATCCTTTTTACCTCTCTGGCTAGCTCTGTGTATTTGCTTCGTTTCTCCTTTTCTTTCATACTCACCCTGTGATCAGCTTGGACTGCAAAGTCTACGATTTGACAGGATTTTTCTTTCTTGCTAATTATTACGACACCTGGTCTTCTTGCTTGGATGGGTTTGTCCGTCTGTATGCCCATGCCTCATAGGATTTTGTGGTTCTCGTTTTCGAGTGCTGTTGCGAGTTTATGCTGGTATCATTTGTCTGTACGCTCAAAATGCAATCGTTTACACAATTCCCGGTGTACAACCCTACCCACTTGTTCATGCCTGTTTTTGTTTTCCTTTGGGCAAGTTTGCTGCATTCACTTACTATATGGTTTATCGTTTCGTCTCTTTGTTCACAGAGTCTGCATTTGCTGTTTTCTTGAGTCTTATCGATCCTTGCTTTGATATGGTTGTTTCATAAGAAAACGACAAACTAATAAGGAATTAATTAAAAGTAATGTTTAAAATAAAGTCAGGTCATATATGCTACTGGTACCATGTAACCCAGTACTACCTGCCTTATGGTTGGGTCACCGGCGACTAAACTGGTTCCCCCACCAGACTTGTTTGGTGAGGAGGGTGGCTAGTCTCACTGAAGGATTAAAAACAAGACCTTTCAAAGAGCGAAAGAACCCTTTTTCAGAGTCAACGGCCAACTAGCACTATGTATATTTGTGTTTATGTATATATGTGTTGGGGTGAGTAGGGCTCCCGTAGGCCGTGGTGAAGGCAACCTTTCTAACAGAAGCAAATCTCTGATTAAAAAAAACATAAAGCGGCAGACAAGTACGCGTATTAAGTAGGTCTACAGTTTAACTTGTTGCTGGCTATCTTGCTCTTGCTTGTTGCTGGATCTCATCATTTTGAACCGAGAGAGAGACTTAGCTGTCGTACAAAGCTATGACTCTGTAACATCATATTTGTATAGATACTCCCTCAGGCATTTGGGCTCATGGACTTTAAGTGTCTGGGGGATTGGCACTTGTCTGACAAGACGTTGCAATCTTCATATATATATATATATATATATATATATATATATATATATATATATATATATATATATATATATAGCTAGATATTTAGCTAGTGAATGCAATTCCACAAAACATATATAGAAAGTTGTATTTTCTTTTATATATATAAAAAGTTGTATTTTTATATGAATAGCAATACACACAAAAATTATAGGAGTATATATATATATATATATATATATATATATATACATATATATATATATATATATATATATGCATATAAACGTGTGTGTCTTTGGCAGTATGAAAGAAACAGCGTATCTGTCCGTTATTAGTACTACACTAGCTGCGAGTTGTAAAACATTTTTTTCTGTCATAGACTTTTAAAAAACCAACCGCATAATAATAATATTATCTATATGTCCGTACAGAATTATGTTTGAAAATTTACTTAATTGGCCAAATAATTAAATAGGAAAGACAAAAACTACTCTACAAACTTTTTATATGTATGTTTTGTCCTCTCTTACTATCTGACGACTTATCCAAATTAGTCTGCAAATTTATAAAGCTTTTAAATCCTATAGAAACATTTAAATAACATTTATTTGTGGGGTGCATGGGTTTCAACGTAAATCAGATATTTGAATTAGTTTTCTCGAGATTTTTAACATAAACTCTAGGTTTTCATTACATTCAGGAAACGGAGAACTGCGGTCCCAATCGATCGGAGGAAAAACGCGCCACAAGGCAGAGGCTTCCATTCTAGTAGGTCTGAGGGAAAATGTGGTCATGTTTTATGAACATGGCTTATTCTACCGGGCATCCTTCTAAAATTTACATTTTTTCCTCTTCCTTTTTCCCTTTTCTTTCTTTTCATCATCCAAGTTTTTTCTCTCTCTTCATTTTCGTTTTGAAAAATTATTTTGAATTCATTGTTTTCTTAAAAAAATACCCCTCATCATCTATTTGAGTAGTCCGCTCGAGTCCTCCCTCCGACCCAAAACAAACATGGCAATTGTGCTTTTTATTTCTTTCTTAAACCATTATTGAAACCAAACTGTCTTTATAATGTCGTTTTCAACGTATATCAGATGACTGTGTAGATATTCCCAAAGCTCGCTCTAAAATCTGCCATCTTCGTTTAATATTGAGAGATTTTACTTTTCTGATAAACAAGGATTCAGATTTTATTTTCTGATATAGAGAGATTCAGGACATTTGAATTTCTTACAAAGTGCCATTAGTCCCTGACTACTAGCTTGCCAGGAACGCAATCTGTTGTCCCCCGATGTTAGAATTAGTGTTATACTAAATTGATTCATTGCATTTGGAGACAATCTGCAATTAAATTCATGCATCTCATTTCGTTTCAGTTAGTGATGGCGGCCAAAGGTAAATTAGTAGTGATGTAAATTAATTGTTATGAAAATCATGATAGTATAATGAAATGATTAATGGGTTAGCTAATTATGAATTTGACTCTCCGATATTAGTTTTAAAAAAAAGTAGAATCTATCAAAGGCAGATGTGGTATCTGGCCTTCATATAAACAGAATAATGTGCCCAATCTGTGTGCTTGCATGTAAGTTCAAAGGGATGAACACAAAAAGTGTGTAATATAATCCGGAAAAAAATTAGGTTCGAAAAATATTATGAGAAAAACGGGAAAAAATAACACCAACAAGCAGAAGTAAACGACGAAACACGGGCTAGGAATTTAAAAAAGTAAACGAAGTTAAAAAAGAGCATGGACGCGTGTATTTAGGACTTTTTTGATATTCTAATCTCGAATAACGGTCCAGATCATTATGAAATAAGCAGATCAATAAACAGTTTGGCTATAACAAATATAAGCGTTATTAGACCGACGTTCAACCCGATTATTACTACATAATTACATGTAAGTAAAAAAAGGTTAAAGTAAAATGAAATGCATTTTTAAGCGAATATCTTTATGTAACATAACCTTTATATAATGGTATATACCTTACTATACGAATTAAAAAACAACAAAACAAGTAAAGCTTCAGAAAAAAGAATCAACTAAAATGTTTGTATATTAAACATAGTTTCAAAAGCTTTTTGTCTTTTTAATCACAAAATACCCCATATATATATAAAAACTAATCATATATATATATATATATATATATATATATATATATATATATATATATATATATATAAAGGGTGGCCCAAAAAAGAAAAGAAAACATAGAAAGTATATCTAGAACATATGCTGCAGAACGGAGAAAAAAAGGCCAAAGACCCAGCGTTTTAATGTGATGTTTTGAATATAATAAACTAATTGTGACATAAGTTTAATTTCTTTCGGAGAAAACACTAAGAAATGGGGCCTAATTAGAGTTGGGCAACCCTGTATATATATATATATATATATATATATATATATATATATATATATATATATATATATATATATATACACATACATATACATACATATATATTATATATACATATATATACATTTATATTTGTATATATATATATATATATATATACATATATTTATATATATTTGATATATATACATAGATATACATATATATGTTTTATATGTAATATATATATATATATATATATATATATATATATATATATATATACAAGAATAAAAAAGCATTGAAAATGCAAAAGGATATAGGGATGGTATGCCAAAAAGTATACAACCAAGATAGCTATGAATGGCTAGGCACATGAAAATAGAATTGCATCCAATGTATTGCCCTATAGCTTTTCTCCAATCTTCATTCCGTGCCATCATTACGGTTGTAAAACGCTATAGGGCTATACTTTGGATGCAATTCTATTTCCATGTGCCTAGCCATTCATAGCTTTCTTGTTTGTATACTTTTTGGCATACCATCCCTATATCCTTTGGCATTTCCAATGCTTTTTTTTTCTTGTTAATTAGTATTTTTACTTACATTCATGATAGTATTGTATTTTTTAGGAGGCGGCTCATTGCCGCCTCCATTAGTAGCAGGTCGCTTCCTGCTGGGTTTTAGGTCTTTGGGTTTTGGGCCTTAGGAGTTGCCTCTTGGTCCTCCATCGGTTCTATATTACATAGAGAGTGCTACGCCTCTCTGATAAAACAGTAAGAGTATTATAAAGTTCTAAAATATTCATACCTTCACTATTAAATTTTTCTTGGTTCAGTCTTTGGCGTTTTGGGAAAGATTTGGCAGTTTTTGATATTTATATTTATAATAGTTTGTGCATGAGGCAGCTTTTTTCTTGGGATCCCTGTTATACCGTGCTTTTGAGTCAGCACGTGAGGCAGCCTTCCTTTTTTCTGGTTATTTGTTATAAAGAGCACGTGAGGCAGCTTTTTTCCCCTCGGAATCCCTGTTATACCGTGTTTTTGAGTCAGCACGTGAGGCAGCCTTCTTTTTTTCTGGTTCTTTGTTATAAAGAGCACGTGAGGCAGTTTTTCCCCCTCGGGATCCCTGTTATACCGTGCTTTTGAGTCAGCACGTGAGGCAGCCTTCTTTTTTTCTGGTTCTTTGTTATAAAGAGCACGTGAGGCAGTTTTTCCCCCTCGGGATCCCTGTTATACCGTGCTTTTGAGTCAGCACGTGAGGCAGCCTTCTTTGCCTCAGGATTTGCATGATACTTAATTTTTATTATTTCAGCATTTTTCTGATAGTATTCTTTTTGCTCAGATAATACCTTGACTTTGTTTTTTTCATAGTCTATATTTGTCTGGGCTTTTTTACTACGTGCTGACTTTGGCAATTTTTATTAAATGTAAACATATAACACTTATGTGTATCTTACTATAATATCACTTATCTTATAGCAAGACAACTCTCGTAGAATTGAGATACTGCCCCGTCACCAATAGTTAAAGTGTGGAACGGTATATACACCAATAGTGTAGTTGTTATCTTTATATGAAGTCCAAACTAGTGACAGTGTGAGGTTACTTGGTTAATTTATTGTAGTTTATTTTAGAAAACTTACTTGTTTTTATTAGTAGATTGTGTATAGTAGCCACAATATCTAGTTATTTTTGTGGCTAGGGCTTGGATTTTGATTCTTTTCGGTCAGCTTCCAGTGAGTTCTTAGAAGATGACTTTCTTGCAGTTTCTTTTGCAGTTAATTTAAATTATTTCCTTTGGCGTTTGGTGAGTTCTTAGAAGAAATTGTCTGATCGTACTTTTCTTAGCGAGCGAAGAGATTCAGCTGCATTTAACAATGGTTGTTATAGTGTTTTTTGCGCATGCGTGAGAATTTAATGTTTCCTCCTTATTTTTCAATAGTTTGACAGTAGTCATGTGTCTTTCTGCCAAGACCGACAGACGTCAGTGTTAGCCGTGATCGTCTAGAGGTTAGGACCCCACGTTGTGGGCGTGCTAACCTAGGTTCGAATCCTGGTCACAGCATTGACATATTTTACAGTCCAAAATCTGAAGAATTATTTGTTTTTATAACATTGTTTTTTGACGTCGTACTTGCTGATAGGTTACTCTTATAACAATTTTGATCAACTGAGATAAAGATTTCGTGGTTTCATTAACGCTGGTGGGTTACTGTTTACAGAAAAAACCTTAACGTTCACCTCAAATATTCAGCGTCCAAGAAATATAGGCCACTGGCAAACTGGAACGTCTGTGAGCATCCGGTGTATTATTTGGAGCTGTCCCTTTTGAGAGAAGTTCCGTGTTCGAAGTGGCCTGTCTACATTGGGTATATAGTGTTTAAAACTTGTTATTACACGTAATCTTATTTAATTATGGAGTTAGCTAAAAAGCGATGGGTCACTGCACTTCTCCATGTAAAGAGCAGTCGATTGATGCTTTAACTGTTGTCAGAGACCGTTCGTACACCGAGATACATCGTGTCAAAAGAAAGAAGAAAGCAGTAGAAGAAAGAAGAAAGAAGAACAATTGGCCATTTTTGTACCCTTTTTTTTTTTTCTCTCTTTTGACATTTTAACCGACGTTCTGACACTCGCTGGATTCGTAAGACGCTTCTCTGTAAGAATATGTGCTTTTTAAAACTTATAAGTTGATTTTAAGTGAGATTTGGATAGTTTTGTTTTGTAGGCGTATATAGGCGTGTACGGGCCATCCCTATATAGAGAGTGCTACCGCCTCTCTGATTATATATATATACATATATTTATATATATATTTATATATATATGTATACATATACATATATATGTTTTTATATATTATATATATACATATATTATATAACTTATATATACATATATATATATGTGTTTTATGTGTATTATATATATCATATACATATTATATGCATATATTCATATATATTTGATACATGTATATATATGTTTTATATGTATTATATATATAGCAACACACATATATATATATATATATATATATATATATATATATATATATATAAAAGTCTGTGTGTCTGCGAGTCTGTGTATATTTTCCTACGCAATAACTTTGTCAATTTTAAGTGTAAAGACTCGAAATTTGATATACAGGGTACTGAGATTTGGGAAAATCTTTGTAATCCGTTTTCGGCCAGAAACTTGTCTGTTAAAGGGTATATGTTCAACGATTTGACCTTTGAGGACACTACCAAACTCCTCCGAAAATTCGGGTCTAAACACTTCAAATTTAAGATATAGGTTCCTTGTGCATGGATTTTACTTAATAACTTGATTTGAGCCCTAAACAATAAATGTTATGGGGTCAAATTTTTTAAAATCTACCGCTTTTTTTTTCTGAACATATAGATCCAAATACCCGGGCAACGTCGAGCTGGAATGTTAGTATATCTATAAAAGTGAAACTAATTGTGTGTGTCGGTGTGTCTGTCTATATTTTCATACGCAACAACTATGCCAATTTTTAGTCTACAGACTCGAAATTTGCTATACAGGGTACGGAGATTCGGAAATATCTTTGTAATCCGTTTTCGGTCCAGAAATTGGGCTATTAAGGGGTCAAAGTTCAACGATTTGACCTTTGTGAACTCTACAAATCTCCTCCGCCAATTTTATAAAGGTATAAACAATTGAAATTTTAGATATAGGTTCCTTGTACATGGATATAACTTAATAATATGATTTGAGCGACAAACAATAAATGTTAAGGGGTCATAATAGGGGTCAAAGTTTTAAAAAATTTACTTCTGTGGTCTCTACCAAATTACTCAGACAATTTCTGGTATAAACATTTGAAATTTGGCATAATAAGTATTCAGAGTCAGGGCAAGCTTTTTAATCGGTTTTGGTCGAAAATTTTAAATTACCAATATATAAATGCATGTTTGCATGTCTGCCTAAAACTTCTTACAGAGGCGACAGATTTTACCAAGAACAGTATCGTTTAAAGTTCTATCTTTCAGACGACAAATATCGAAAAATTGGCTAAAATCATTAATATCTTCACCTGCAACTGGGCACTTTTCTACAGGGGGGGGGGTATTTTTTTCGCCGATATTTTGAAAAGTCATCCTCTACTTTCGATTGTCTAGCCTAAATTTAAACCTACGTCACTCCAGGTTTGGTATTAGTCGTAACAGCACAGACGTCAGGTTTCTTCTCGTTCTTTTCCCTCTTTCCGGTACGGGTTCGAGCATGCCTTCCTACTACCACTTTTTGTTTCTTGCTCAACATACACGTCAAAACACCCCGGCAACGCCGGGCTGAAATGCTACTGTATATATATATATATACATATATATATATATATATATATATATATATATATATATATATATATATATATAGTTATTACTCTATGGTCATTGAAACATCTAAATCAGAAAATTGACGATTTCTTTTTTCAATTTGAGCTTCATGATGGATATTCCTTTAGTTTAAAAATGTGTCCATTCCCGTGTTTATCAGAAATAATTATTTTGATTTTGCCCGTAAGTCATGCAAAAACAAGTCTTTTGCACACTAATTGCCTTGCCTCTGGGTATACACAATCCCATAACAATCCTATGTACAAACAAAGACATCAGAAATCAATCGATTTTAAAGTTCGTTTATTTCCGAAATTATTGCGATTATTTGGCTTCACCTAAAATAGTTTGTTGATTTGTGCGTTACTCTTTTTTATTTTTTCAAATATTCATTACAAACTTTTTAACTCGCATAACAATTTTGTTCCTGAAATGTGAAGATGAGGATTGATTATTCACATTTTTTCTGCAGACTGCACAACTCATCTTGTATAGCATTTTCAGCAGTTTTCGGTCGATACAATCTCCGACTTTCTTTACGTGTGTCTTGTCGAACTCTGTTATCTTTCTCTCAGGAATCGCCAGGGAATGTAGAACTGAATCCTTATTTAATCCAACGAGGGTTATACTCTTATTTTGTCATACAAATAATTTTTAGACTTATTTTTGAGTATCGCTCGCACTTCAAAATACGAAATAATGATTTAACTTAGAACTGAATTTTACTAAGTATTTTATCAACTCATTAATTAAATAATTCACTTACCAATTTCCTGCTGATTTCTAATTTCAATAGAAAAGTCCCCGAATTGTGCACTTGAAAATGATAGGGGGTTATATTTACCTACACCTAATGAAAATGGCATTCAAAATAAGAATAGTAGTCTTAAAACGCCAAATAATGCGTACAGAAATAGTTAGATATGTATAATACACTATTAATAATCTAGTAAGGGTGTAATGCTTGCAGTAATCGGTACAGTCTTAGATTGTGGAATCAACAAATTATTTTCCTCTCGCTTTTTACTGGTTCATGTAAATATCGTTATATTTTCTCCTCTTGTACATTCGCTGTAGTATATTTTACGGAATGAGGGGTAGGACATGAATGTTTCATTTAAAACAATATCAACATTTTGACATACAATTTTAGCATTACTTCATACAAACATAGTTTTAAACTCTCAAATTCAGTAAAATAACTTGCATGATTCTATTGTGTTATGTTTATTTTGCATTAATTGCTACTGAAACGTTTGGAGAAAAATCTACTGCAAGTAGTTCCAACATTAAAATTTATAAGATATCTAATAAAGTTATATTGCTGAGCTGACAGCTTTTTAATATATATGTTGAGTTTAAACATTCCATGCGCCAATATTCCTTAGTTTAGAGATTCAGTTCAGTGCAATAACATTCTTAAGCAAGTTTGTAATAAGTCGTAATTTTCAAGTAATCAACTAACTGAGCAATCCAACGGTTATATCTCATAGGATTAGCGAATCTCTCGACAGAAGCTTGCTTTCTAGGGCAATTACTCTTGACATATGAAAGTCCTTAGATATGGTATGGCATAAAAGTCTACTTCGCGAGATCTCCATCTACGATATAGCTGGAAATGTCATCTCAATAATGAAAACTCCTCTCTAATAGGTTCATAAGAGTAGTGGTTGATGGGAAGAAATCAGAAGCTAGCTGTATTAATGCTGGAGTCCCTGAATTGCCCATCCTAGGCCAAACTCTATTCCTGATTTATATCAATGATCTCCCAAATCACATCCCAAGATCATTAGTAGGGATTTACGCTGACGACACTACAATCTACACAAATACAGAAAGTGCCGTAACTGACCACGTTCTGTCTAATTCTCTCTACTCTGTTTTTTAGCACGTGGCACAGTGGGGAAAGAGCTTGCTGATTACTTTTAATGCATCAAAACCGAAGCTTCTATCTTTACATCATCAAGGCTCTGATCCCCATCTAGCATCAACTGAAACGAATAGCTCTTGTCTTTGGAAGGCTCCAGGTTTTGACAAGCTTCTTGATGGGCATGACCTTTACTCCTAATCTGAAATGGAACTCGTAAATCAAATCTGTCCCTAAGGTCGCTATAAAAATGGTGGGACCCCCCCTATTGCATCATTAGATATATCATTGCTGATGCAATTCGCTATCTATATAAAAGCCAGGTACATCCAAGAATGGAGTTCTGCTACCATACCTAGCCAGGAGCTGCTAGAAAGACTTATCTTGCCTGTACAAGTTCAAAATAGACTACGTGGCCTAGTGGAGAATAGCCTTTGCTCTTCCTCACAGAATAGACGCTTCGAGTCTGTCCCCTCTTTATCATTATTTTCATGGCAAGTGCTCGTCTTAACTCCAATCTATGGTTCCGCCCTCGCCAAATTTTCACAAAAAAGACACTTTGTCTAGCTGAAACCACTTTCAATAATTTCTTCTACTCTTTAATGTACCTTAACCTAAACGTAGATTCCATGAAAAAAGCGTCTTTATTAGAACTGCTTGCATGTAAAACTCTGGTCCGCTTGCATGTTTTTCAGCTGACTACAATTTTGTAGTTTTCAAATCCAACGTAAACAAATTCTTGATGAACTGCCTCTTACATCACCCAATGAAGAAAATGTCCACTACTGACGATTAGTACGAGATTATCCCATTATCGTAGAGTTGCATACAGGTCTAAAAATGGGTTACTCCTATGTAAGAAAAAAGCAATTTTGTACTCATGCAGAGAGTGATCCAGACGTAACTCAGCACTCACCCGGCTTTCCCCGGAACAGGCCGTAAGCCAAGCGTCGCCGAGGAAATTCAGCCGAGCGTCACCGACGAAAACAAAACAAGAAAAGAAAACTTACCTGAAATTTCAAGATTTATTAACTGTAAAGAAAAATGTTATAACAATATATATATATATATACATATATATATATGCATATACATATACATATATATATATATATATTTAAATAAATCATGTTGAAGATTATTTTTGGTCGAGAAAAGGTAAGTCAAATAAATATTTTCAAGGATTCTTTTTAAGTGTTTTTTTAAAGAAAAATTTACAAATATTTTTTTTTGTTTGTCTTTTGGGGTGTTTTTTTTGTTTGCTTTTTTTAGAGGGCTTCAAGGAAAGACCTGAAAACTGGAAAAGTTGAAATAAAACTGGGTGGAATAGTAGAAACGTACGAAACGGTGTGCTTCTTTTTTTTTTCTAATTTGTTTTCTGTTCTTCCTCTTCCGAATTGTCGTCTGCTGCTTTGAATTTTCAACTTGCGCGAACGGGCGTCGCGTTGAAACCATCGCGCTACTTTGTCATTGGCTCAGCTTTATGTTACGTCAGACGGCTTATTTCCTCGGCGACGCTCGGCTTACTCCGGCTGTTGACGTCATATTCCGGGGAAAGCCTGGTGGACGCTGAGGTACGTCTGGATCAATTTCTGCATAAGTACCCCCTATATATTACGCTATTCTCTCTCAGAGTGCATTGCATTAGAAATGGCCTTATTTTAGACGTTTCTATCACTGTTGTTACCGTTAATCTCATTTGTATCAATTAAAACTTAGAAAAACGTAGATTATCGACATAGTAAAATATCAAATGTTGATAATATTTAAACAGAAGCTTATGGATTATTTTTCTCCTGCCAATGGCAGAAACTCTAACATTCATCTTCAGTTAATAGAGGACTGTGTTAATGCTAAAAAAATTATTTACGCCAAAGATTATCCAATTTATCTATGCGTATTGCTGCATTTACCACTAATCTCTCTGTCTGTATCTCTGTCTCTGTCTTTCTCTCTCTCCCTCCCTCTCTCTCTCTCTCTCTTAGACCAGGTCGAAAGAAGTCTAGAATATAGCACCGGATTACAGTACAAGCCCCTGTCCTATCGCCACCGTGTTGCATCCTTGTGCTGATTATAAAGCACTTCAATGTAATATGCTCTAATGAACTCGTAGCAATTGCAATGCCTCGAAAACAATAATCCCTAATACGCATCAAAATAAAATCAGTTCATTGTTCAGGTGGATAGACGCCGGAAATCAACCTCTGCTGAAAGGTTTTATTTACTCGGACAGTATTATTTAGAAATTCCTTCCCTGTTTGCTTTGCTGGATTGACATGCCAAGTTTAATTGTTATATAAACAAACACGGCGTAACTAAAAGTCTCCACAATTCAATGTTTGACAGTCCAAAATACGAGCTCCTTACGTTTAAATATCAAAATGCTTTGTTTGTAGTGATAAAGATAAAAACATGGATATAAGTGGGTGTGTGTATTTACATATGTGTATATATATACTTATTTATATATATATTTTTTCTATATTTATATATATATATCCATATATATATATATGTATATATTTATGTATATATTTATGTGTATATACTTATATATATATGTATATATATATATATATACAAAATCGCAATACATATATATATATATATATATATATATATATGCATTGCGTATATATAATACAATATATTTGTATATTGTAACGAAATGGACATGCACTTTTGTAATTGTTGATACAGTAAGTAAGGAATTTAGTCTTTTTTTAAACACGGTAAATTCATCGTCACTTAAATCGATAAGAACGTCCAAAAACGAGGTTTAGTTGTTAGTATTTTATCTATAGGCAGAGGTAAGGACTGAATTAGTTTCAAATGTATATTTTACATTATTTATTTCTTTCATGCTATCAGCAATCATTTAATATATCATCAACATACTAAACGTAAAAAAAAGAAGTTGTGTGTGTTTTTGTTTTAAATTGAATATTTTGTTTGCAAGATTGGCCATGTTAACACTAACCCTTCATCTCTCCAACTTCAGCTCAATATTACAGTATTGAAAAAACATGCCGTCATCATTCCGAATTCCGAAGAATCTTGACCGAAAATACCAACGCCCTACACAGCGATACGAATGTAAATAAAATAAAAATACTAGAAGCGCCACAAATAAAGTAAAACAATTTCAAATAAATAATATGCAATCTGAATGCAGTCGAAACGCTTTAAAATGCTCATGTTCGTAAATTCTAAATAATATATATATGCATATATATATATATATATATATATATATATATATATATATATATATATATAGATATATAAGAGCAAATAGTTAATAAAATATGTTAAAAAACACTTTGAAAAAGAGTTAAAAACATTTAATCCGAAAAGGAAACACTTAATAAGTGGACAGTCCTTAATCCGCGGAGTTTCGAAGAAATGCTTTCCTTCTCCTCAGAGGGTAGGAATTAACAAAATGCCGAATCGGGTTTTGCATACAAAAGTATTTGATGAAACTGCAAGTAAGTCAAAGATCTTACGTGATAAGAAAAAGTGAAGCAGAGGGAATATGGTGAAGAAAAAGGTGATTTCACAATTTTAGATATAGATTCCTTGGACATGAATTTTACTTAATAACCTGATTTGCGCCTGGAACAATAAATGTTAACGTGTAATAATAGGGGTTAAATTTAAAAAAACAAATTTAGCTGAACATACACCACCAAGCACTAGGGCAACGCCGTGCTGAAATCCTAGTATATATATATATATATATATATATATATATATATATATATATATATATAAAAGTGAAAGTGTCTATCTGTCTGTCTGTGTACATTTCCCTATACAATAACAATAACTCTGTCAACTTTCAATCTACAAACTCGAAATTTGATATACATAGTAGTGAGATTTGAGAAAATCTTTGTAATAGGTTTTCGGCCAGAAATTTGGTTGTTAAGGGTTCAAATTCAACGATTTGACCTTTGGAAACTCTACCAAACTCCTCCGACAATTTTGGGTCGAAACACTTGACATTTTAGATATACGTTCCTTGGACATGACTTAATGACTTGATTTGAGCCCTAAACAATAAATGATAAGGGGGTCATAACAGGGGGAAAACTTTTTAAAAATTTGACCTCTGCGGCCTCTACCAAATTACTAAAGACAGTTTTTGGTGTAATTATTTAAAATTTTTCATAAAGGGTATTCAGAGATAGGGAAAGCTTTTTAATCGTTTTGGGTCGAACATTTGAGCTACAATTATGAAAATCTATGTATGTATGTTTGCATGTCTGTAAAACTTTTGACAAAGGCGACGGGTTTTCACAAGATAAGTATCGTTTTGAAGCTCGATCGTTCAGACAACAAATACCGAAAAATTGGTTAAAAACATTAACTTCTTTACCCTCAACTGTGCACATTTTTACAGGGAGATGTTGTTTTTTCGAAAGTCATCCCGTCTTTAGGATTGTCTAGCCTTAATTCAAACCTACGTCAGTTCCAGTTTGGCGATGGTCGTAACAGCAAAGACGGCACGCTTTTTTCACGTTCTTTTCCTCCTTCGCGATAAGGGTTCGAGCTTACCTTCCTACTACCACTGTTTTTGCTCAACACACATCTGCAAACACCTGGACAACGCCGGGCACCCATGCTAGTATATATATATATATATATATATATATATATATATATATATATAATTTTGGCAACTCTATAATTAGTTTAATCGGATTTTTATATACGTTTATGTTGCTGTCAATGCATATTCTTTTTTTCCACTTATGGCCTGTTTGTTCATATAGCATCTGATTTATCTCCTATAATACATTTGTTCCTTGGAAAAATATAAAGAAATTAACCCATATCTTTTGTATTCATGCGTCTATGTTAACGCAATAAAGCCAAACCTTCACAAGTTTTTCCGGGCAGAAAATGGAATAAATCGGGTTTAAACGCTTTAACAATAAAATTCAAGTCGGCAGACGATAAAATAATTCAATCAATTTGTTGACAAAGTTAAGCAGATTATCGTCAACAATTTAAACCGACATAAATTTATGGCAGACAAGTGATCTGTTTAGAAGGTGATACAATTCTGAAAAAAAAAAATTAAAAACCTTATTGGAAAAATTAAAATTTGTCCGACATGCGACTACCATTGCAATTTAAAAAAAAAACTTATAATCTAAAAAACATAGTCTTTAAACAAACATAAAAAATTGCCATATTTTCTTAGATCAAATATTTCTTCATCTTTCTCAAAAGAAATTATAAGAAGTTGGCTCATATAAAAAACACAAATGAAAAGTATTTTACATTTTTTTTTTTGTTCATTTGTTTTTGGTGTTTTTTTTTTTTTCAAAAATGAAAAATTTGCAGACGTTTAAAATTCCTGATATTACATCTTTATACCAATGCAAAGAATTTGCTCCGCTGGAATAATAACGCTTTTATTTATAAAACAATTCTTAACATAGGGAATGGTATTTTGTGATTATACTGTATTTTCAACTATCAAGTAAATTAACAAACATGTCATTATCTTTGAATTTAATTTGAAAATACCATTAAAAATAGCACGATAACCTGTCTTTGTTCGTAATATTGTTAAAAAATAATTTTTAAAATAAACACATAAAGCATTAAATAAATATTAATTTTGACAAATTGTCATACGTTGAGTGGTGTTTTCTTCCGTTTTCTGCTGAAGAGGTAACTAACATCATCTATTAAAATTGTCTTTTCATCCACCCATTCTTTGTTTTTATGCATATCAGTTCTTTACATCATCTGCTCAAAAACGTGAAAGTACGGATGTACCGCGGTCATATGGATGTATTAGCAGGCCGCTCAGCGTTTTTTACGGTTGTAAAATACGCTACATATTATATATTAATTCGTACAGAATCTGGGGCACGTGCATGCGAGTATTGTGGGTTTTTTTATCAACGCAGATCATTTGTGTAAACTAAAGATATACTCGAGCTAAAACCGAAACCAAAACCCAAGGAAAGTAAGTCTAGTACGATAACGATTTGGCCAGCTTGACACATCTTTTAATATTGTTTCCAAATCTAGTCATTATTTACATATGGAAGCTATCATTTAAACAATTCACTCATGCGCACTCGTGAAACAGTCAAAAAACAGATAAGGTTCTGCTGAACCTCAGTACTAATTTTTCAATTTTGACCCCTTAGTATACCGTTCTTTGGGAGAAAAATCGACGAAAAGAATTTCTACATGTCTGAATACCCTATATACCAATTTCAAGCTTGTAGATCAAATATTCGTCGAGTATATAGGTTGCGAGTTGTCTTCACACACACGCGTTTTTACTTTTATAGATATATAGATAAGTACTTGTACATGTTTGTAAAAAGTTGCTCTCTTTCAAGATTTTTCTATATCTTGGAGCTAGTTTATTGCCATAGCATACTCTGTAAATATACTACTCAAGAAAACGTTATATTGTTTCTTTTTTTGCTGGATATTTGATGATTGATAGCACGTCATTTTTCCGCTTCTCGTGATTTACATATTTTCAAATTCGATTACGTTGTAATGCCATAGTTTTATAACATGCCCCCTAGGGGAAAACTTCCGGAATATTTCACATGTATTATCAAAAAAAAAAAATGTTTCACCAAAGTAAGCAATATATCTTATTGCAGTATTCCATTCCGTTTCTTTTCCGCTTATCTCTGTCATTATATCGAGTATCGCTTTACCTATATATATTTTTTTCTGAGAATTGATAGCCATGTTCCTTAGAGAATTACATCGATTTTCAGTAATACGTGGTATATAAGAGAAAGAGAAATGTTTATGAAACAATGTCCGTAGGCGAATACATACTTAGCAATGTTTTTTGTTGGCTGTCTTTAACTGATAATCAAAATGTCCTTGGAATTTATAAAGTAATGCAATGATGTCTGTATTTATTTTTATGTTAGCCTCTTTCACCTTCCCTATTTTATAAGTAGTGGCTATATAATAAGGGCATGAACGATTCCCTTTTGATTAAATAAACTCACATGTATATTTAATAAAATTATCAATATATTGGAATTTGATGAATTAGAAATTTTCTTCGACACAAGCATTACACTCACACATACCCTTATATACACACCTGTATACATATATATATATATATATATGTATATATATGTATATATATATATATATATATATATATATATATATATATATGTCGTCATCTAGTAAAACAAGTGAAAGATACTGAAAAGATATTTATGATGCCGTAAATAAATACTATAAAAATTTTATTCCGTGAAGAGAACATAAAAAGGGGTTGTTTACGCCGTCAAACGCAGAAATATCAAACGAAAAGCGTCATCTATAAACATCAAGAGACGTAGACGGTTTGTGACCAAATAAAATAGTAAGAATAGACATACATACATACAAGAGAAATTATATAATACGATGGTGTTTGTATACTACTATTTATAATCATATTTTGTTTGTCTCATGTTCGTTGATTGTCTTTGTGCACATTTAATGACGTCAAAATGATAGTCTCATAAAACTGATGCTACTTAAGATAATGTTACAAATAAAACAAAATAGTGACCACACTTCCCACTTAATAATATCAATTATGACATCATCTACGCTATATGACGAATACCAGAAAAATGATTTATCTATACAATACGTGGTCGGTTATTTGTCGCTTATTAATCGAACGTTTGGAGCCCTGGGACAAGATTAATTATAATTATGTTCTCCATAATTGCTTAGCATATACTGTGATCCTTTGCCATTCTGTAACTTATTGCGTTTTATTATTGTAGATAGAATTTATCTTTTCATAAATAATTTATCATGTTTGGTCTTAAGTTGTAATTTTAAACCATGTATCATTCATATTGCTCCCAAGTTTCCTTTCTTCTGACGAAATCGCCGATAACTTTGCGTATAATAATCGATTCTATTTACATTAAGAAGCACAATTAGATTCAATCGAATATACACAGTTCTAGCATTTTATATAAGAGGTCTGACTCCGAAGGAATGTCTATGAATTACTCTGGAATAATCGTAGGATTGTATATGAGCTGCATGCAACAAGTTTTTGTTTATTATCCTGCAACTTTTATCTGTTTAGCTTTTTAATGTAGGTGATATTGCATAATAGTTGTCCATCGTGTGGATAATAAATGAACAGTATAGAAAGCAGGTGCTCGGTATTATAGGGAGTTGACACTTAATTCACGCAAAATGATGACTTAAACAGACGTTGACTTATACACTACTTAGACCTTTTTTACGGACACCGCTCGGAAAAATAACATAAAACTCTTTTATCTAAAGAGCTAAATATATTACTTTTGGTTGGTTTGTTAGTTAGTTAGTTAGTTGTTTTACAGCTTATCAACACTTTTCGGGTTATTTAATGCCGAGTCCAGTAATTTAAAAACACATTTTTGTAATAGAATATATTTGTTTTTTCTAGTAGGTTTCTAATCAACCCTTAGTTGGGACCCTAACAGGTACTATCAATCCGGGTCAGAGTTGACCTGGGAGCAATGACAATTAAAGGGTGGCTCCACACTCCCCAAAGCCCGCAATCTGGGGCCTCACCATCGGATATAGTTTAAGATCATATCCAGGGTCCTATATTACTTTTGATTATATTAGAAATATCACCTTAGATAATATAAGGTCAAAAAGTAGCTAACCATATGTTTTAGATAAATAGATTCCGCCACAGAAATCAGCAGTCCTCCATTTGTTATTTGCTGAAACCAAACAAAATGTCTACTTTCTCCAATCCTTAAATGTGTTTTATGACATATGGATTCCAGTTGCCATTGTTTTGTGCCCGTTATAAACACATATAGGAAGCGGAGGTAGTCGTGTTTCTCCTTATCAAGGATTCTTACGTGTTCATGATACCTTATTCGTTACCTTATTCACACTGCTTTCATTTAGTGTACCAGAGTAAATAATGTAAACTAAACTTAACTCAATTTCCTACTGATTGTAATTAAACCATTTTAGAATGTTTTGTTTATTTCCTTGATTAAACTTATCTCTCTAGCTTTTAATTTTATTTATTCATTGACTTACCTATTAATTCGATTAATCCATTAATGAATATAGTGCACAGGTAAGTGTAACCATAAAAATGTTAATCTTTCCTAACTATATTAATTACACTGATATCCTTATTATAATACGAAACATTCAATAAAATATATATCTTAATCTATATCTGATGCATAAGTTATAGTTGACAGCATTAGTTTTCTTTTATCGTAGGTCCGTAATAACCTGACATATAGCTCGTTCTATGTATACAACCTTGTATGATTTCATCTTTTCTTAAACAAATTATCGTCGGAAGTAATTATATGAAAAGATCCAGCAGTGCACAGATGTCATGTTTTTCTTGTTAGAAATATATTTATTTGCCTTACCTAGAATCGAATATTTGAGTCCATAATAAATGTTTCTTATGACTACATTTTCAACATATCCAGCTAAAAAAGTAGGACGCTTATCTTGATGTTGTCCAGTTTTAAATAAGTATAGATAGTTTCTATATCTCTCCTTGAATGTGATACTTGCTGAACCGACATGAGCTTAAGAGCGGTTTACATTAACTATTCAGATTTATATACCACATTTGTAATTAAAGTGTTTCTATTTATTGGGCATTCGGTTTTATTTCTACAAATACAAATATTTTCGTCGAATTAGTAGTACTACGTTTTTCTAGTGCTAATTCCGATTGCATTGTCTTTTGTATTTTATTTTTATTCTATCCTATTTTAGAAGCCGCTTAAGTTTTTGTAAGATAATTTAATTGTATTATTAAAGAGTTTACCAATCTGCTATCTCTAGAAATATTTCTATCAACAATAATATAGAAACATTCTGTGTATGCTTGAGAGAACAAGTTTAGTGTACGGAGGATATACCATATGACGGACTGGCGTCTTTTTATTTTAGTGTTTTCCATGGATTACCTATCAGTCCAATTAATGCTAAGTATGTGGTTCAATAATATTTCAATAATATTGGTACAAGCGTTCATTATCATATTTTATTTAATTGTCTTTTCTATTATGCTATTAAATCATATGAAACCGTATAAATGATAGCTCGACTTGTTTGCATCAATATTACAGTTCAAATTTAAAGAAATGTTATACAATCATATGAAACAAATTTACACACTGTCACAAGCACCAAGCCCCGTATTGACACACACACAAACAGATTTTACAAGCAGCTCTCACGAACGGACATATTCAAAGTCCTCACTACTTCGATTTTTCTAATATACAACTTACTCTTTTATTTTGATAAACATTTTTGATTTTCTTCCGAAAAGGAATCCAAGCAGGTATTTGCAGTAGACGAAAATAGCCACAAATACTGGGAAATCTCGCGATTTTCTTTATCACCTGATTCAGACAGAGCTTCATTGTAGTGTGGCATGTTTAAAAAAAAAACTCATCATTCTTAGATAGATTATTTATGCTTTTAGAAATAGAAAGAACTTTATATATATATATATATATATATATATATATATATATATATATATATATATATATATATATACATACATACATATATATAAGCAGTCTTCTCGGATTTGCTCGGAATTTTGTCTATTTTTCCTCCTATTCATGCCGTCATGGAGATGAGGCCGTGCATAAAGTCAGCTTTTATAACGGCATTTATCACGTTATATCGTATATATATATATATATATATATATATATATATATATATATATATATATATATATTTATGCAGCCTGGCCCACTTAAAAGTAGCCCGATCTATGTCTAATCTTTCTCTAATCATTTTTTTTTCGGATAAAGCTGCCCACTTCTAAGTATCCCGATCCGTCTTATCTATCTCTTATCGACGCACTGACGCCAATTTTTTTTCATCAAGATGGCGCTACATGCCACACGCCTCACAGATTACTGACACCAGTTCATGAAATGTTAAAGAAGGAGAGAAAAATAAGCAAAGGCTACGTCCCACCACGTTCCCCGGACTTGCTACCATGTGAGTTTTATCTTTGAGGAACTAAAATAAAAAGTTTATGTAAGTAATCTTCACAATCTAGACAAACTAAACGCTATCTAGAGACTCACTAGAAAAGATCTACAGGCAGTATCTGCAAACTTTGTTCAACGTGTCCAGTACTGTATAGTTGTAAACGGGAAGTACTTCCAGCATCTTTTAAACACTACACGTAATATAAACAATACAATAAAATAAAAGAACGTTCCTTCTCTCTACTCATTTTCTGGGCTTCTTTATATACAATGATACGATGTCATCCGTGACGTCATTGTAAACAAACAAACAAACAAACAAACAGGAATACGTATTTATGCACATATATATATATATATATATATATATATATATATATATATATATATATATATATATATATGGGGTGCGTGCGTTTATTACTTTCTATTATTTTTACATATATATATTATATATATAAATATGTATATATATTAATGTATATGTATAAGCAAAAATTATTGGTGAAATTCTATGCTAATTCTGTTTAGTGGTTAAGTGTCGCCCAGAAAGGCAGATAAATTCACAAGGCTCAAAAATCTATACTAGAATTGTTCGTATGGTTGAACGACGTATTCTAAGTGCGGGTGATCCGTCAAATACAATTGCGAATTATTTAAGGTGTTGACCCAGTTATGGCTGACGGAACAAGAGCATTCTATCTTGGTGGATTATGCCTGAATCAAAATGTCGATTCTATGAACAAAAAAGTGCACGCCTGTGGAACTCTCTTCCGTTTGAATGTTTCCCACCTGACTACAACTTGGATATTTTCAAATCCAACATAAACAAATTTCTGATAAACCGCCTCTTTAGTAATCTAATTGATCAAATCCCAATTATTAACGATTACTACGGTATTACTGTACACGCAATAACCCTTATCCCCGAGTGGCCTCTGGGACTTTATAAGTGGTGACTACTATTTAAAAAAAATTTAAAATGCGAAATTCCAGTAAAGATTGTAGAGTTCGAAAAGTTACAACTGAAACAGGTTATAATGTGTTTCACCTGAAACCGCGTACAAAAAAAAACACAAAAAAACACTGAATATTTAAACAATAGCCTAAAGAATCTCATTAATATGAATTTTGATTCTTCATTTGAAAACAAAACCAGAAATCAATTCCCGTTATTTTTCATATACGCTTTTATACATTTTCCTACTCGGTAACGTGTGTTGTCTCTTAGCGATTAGTCTTTTCGAAGCGAAGATCACACACTTTGTTCTATAATCAAAGTTTATTAATACACATTAAAAGCGTTTCATAAATACATCCTCGCCCGTCAGACGATGTATGTTTCTCTAAATGTAGTTCACTCGTCTTACTTCTCTCAAAGAAATCTGTGTATACGGACGGGTAATGTGCAATTAATAACGTATGGAGAGGTCAACAGATTGTGAAAATAATATTAAAAAAACAAGAAGATAAGATTGATTTAATTAAATTTGGTGACACCAATCCGGTTATGAACGATTAATTCTCTGAGTAGTTTGACAGAAATATCTTCCAGACATCGCAGCCCACACTGATCGATTAGCATAATAGATAAAAAAAGAAAAATAGAGACGATGTATCGATCTATTGAGAAAGAAATCAATGACTGATATTTAATCACTCTCCGAATAAAGATCAAATACAAACATGATATAGCTGTTGGTCGAGGTTACGTTTTTTTTCTCTTTCAAGTTGCAACATTATTGTACGTTTCGCTTAGGTGATCTACACCATGCTAGGACACAAAACCCAGCGACCAGTTACACCAATTTCTACACCATAAGATTCGACATAATCACAGTAACCCCTTATCATCCAGTAGCAATACGCAATAAAAGTATAAATACATAAAAATCAAATTACTTTTGTGTATCGAAATTTATGGTACAAGAAAGAGGCGAATCGCTTATCAATAACCACACAAGGATTATAGTTACTGCGTATCAGGTAGACCACGAAAAACGCCCTTATTATCGGTAATAATCGGTTTAATTATTTAAGAGGATTGCTCAACAAAAACGAATATGTTATAGTAAGCTGTAGCGCAGTCGCACGCTATTGTGTTCCACAGACGAACATTTCTAGGAAAGGCAACTTTGGTCATAGATGCACAGATGGGAAGTTATGGAAATTGTTGACAGCTTCTACTGATGGGGGCATAGATTCAAGTTCAGTCGAGCAGTCTAAATGAAAAAAAGCATAGAGCAGAGATAGACTCACGACGTTTATCATGTGAGAAATAAGAAGTACGAAGCGGAAAAGGCCTTCGCATATTACATTTCGAAAACGGTTTATACCATGTCAAGGTAGCAATTGGTACGCTTACAAATCCTACTCAGATGTGTAAACAATAATAAGTTCTCGTATATAAATAGCAAGAATTACTCTATGATAGGGGTTAATTGGATTGTCAGTAAGGCGAAAAGAAACAGTATAAAATGATCGAAAACGATGGCGGAGAAGCGGAAATATTATTTGACAAGGAACGTAACAAGTATTTGTTTACATTGAAACATAGTGTAGCTAATTAAGAAGCATGCCATGTAGTATTTTATGACACAAATTGGATAAAACGTTATTGTAGACATCGCTTCCTCTCTCTCGGACGACCAAAGAGATGATCTGACTGCATAACTGTCAACATGAATACGCAGCATCTGACAATGTCTAATTGATTCAATATAAGAATATTGTTTAGAAAATCGTAACTAGGCTCTCTGGGATACTAATGCACACAATTATATTGGTAAGTAACTAACAAGGAATGAAAATCAAGCTGTATCAAAAATAAACAGTAGATGTGACTGTTCTTGGGGTGCGTTTTGCGTCGATCAGACACTAGCTAATGATGATAGAAAATTGTTGATTAAAATTTTACTTTAACGAAAAATTGTAAATGGCTATCATCAAAAGGAGTGTGAAATGATTACAAATACACGGCGTTTCCTTTTTTATATTTTTTTCTGGCCAGTGGGAAAACGACAACGGACTTTACTGGAAACAGTTATACTAAACAATGGTAAAGTAACGAAACGATATTGTCTTCCTGTAAAAATTTCATGACTGCTAAACAATGTGTAAGAAAAACAATAATTAGAAATATAATAAACCAAAATTGAGCGTGAACACACGCACGCACACACACACACACACACACATATATATATATATATATATGTATATATATATATATATATATATATATATAAAATATAAGAAATTTTAAACTAACAATAGTTATATATTGAAGTTACATGTGGTTATATTATTTATTAATTATGTGCGTACGATAATAAATCCCTGCATTTTAAATAGGGCCGGCCATCTAAGGTTTATAAGAGGACGATATCGTATCGTTTATTATTCGCATAAACTTAAATTTCTAAGCATACTCTTATTGCTAATAGAGTTAAAAATATATATGTCACAAATGAAATTGTATTCAAATTAATGCCTATTGTCTATAATAAGTTAGTTAGGGAGATATGCAAAAATAAATACATTATGGAAGCGTTAATGTTTTATTTTAAAACGTTTACTACAAAGATAAATATTCTAAGCTAAGAACAGAGCAATTGCATTCCAAAAATCCTACACATAGGCAGAAATCAGATTGTAAATTTTTTTGTGAAAATAGTTCGTCTGGAGGTTATTCATCATCATTAGGACGTGTCAAAATGTAACACAAAG
>NC_136491.1:80349125-80469125 GCF_053919585.1 Euprymna scolopes
CAAAAACTCCAACTACAAACTTTTATCTCCACTACCATATCACCTTCTCCAACATCAGACATCTACGTTCCAACCTTCTACAGATTGAAACCTAATTACATGAGATTAAAAAAGACCTATTATCACTAAACCAAACTGGCATTGGACCGACTATTTCTATAGACGAGTTCGTAATTAAAGGATACTCTAACCTAACATAAAGATCTCACTTCCATGGGCATAGAATATGTGCCTACATTAGAGACGGCTTTCCATGTGGTAAGGATATCCCAAAGAAAACTATTAATTACCGCATATGTGGTTCCGAGTTGCACTTGCTCACGCCACTGCGTTTATATTTGACCTCTATCGTCCCCACAACAGCGGTGATCCTATTTAAAGAGCATGTCTGCCCATCCGTCGGCTAATATTCACATTTGTGGAAACTTCAATGTTCACAATGTGGAATGATTAAATCCCTCAAACAAGATATATGATGATGGGAGGTTTTATGCCGATTTTCCATTGCTTATGACATAACTCAGATTGTTCAAGAACCCACATGTATGCCTCACAGTCACATGGCAAGTCTCGACTTTTTTCTCACAACTTGCCTTGAGCTATGTACATCCTCCACTCTTTCTCGACTGGAATCTTTCGACGACTCGTATCAGTTAAGCTAAAAACCAAATGTAATGTGTTCTTAGACGTTCCTCTCCATCGTACAGTATATCGATACTCTATGGCGTACTAGGATAGCTTCCGTACAATTATATCAGATCTCCGTCTGCCTTCTATGTTTAAAACAATGTGTCCTCTATTGTATCAAACCTTACAGAATGGTTAATTGTAGGTATAAACAGCTTCATAATCTCCAAAAACTTCCTGCACAAACCTAACAGCAAGTCATGACTCACTTCAGAATAAGTTGCTGCCATTGTGCACAAAAAGTAATGTTTTCCATGCTTCCAACGCAGTAAACGTATAGAAACTAAAACTGCTTTCAGGACTACCAGCAACCACTACAAATACTAATGAAGAAAGCGAAAAAGTTGTATGCTCAGCACGTTATGGCAAAAGTAGCTGAGCAGCGGCTTGGTCCCCACTAGTTTCATTAAATAGCAAACATGGTATCCCATGGAAGCGTGTGCTCTATTCAAACCATCATCAATTGACTGTAGATATTCTCGTCATCATCAGACAAAGCCAAACGCTTGGCCAAGAACTTTGCAACTAAATCTACCCTATGCGATCAAGGCTGCCAACACCCTGTATTTCCTTCTGTATCTGAAAACACGCTATGTGACATACAAATATCTCTGCATGATGTTGCGAATTTTATCCAAGACCTTCATTCCAGCAAACCAACAGGATCTGATGGCATTCCAATTATAGTTCTGAAAATAGCTTCAACTAGAGCTTGCTTCCATACTTACAAAGCTATTTAAATCATGTCTTAAAAAGAATTGCTTCCCAACGTTTTGGAAAACCTTATCACTCTGCCCCATATTAAAGAATTTCGGTGATTGGTTATCTCTTTCTCAAGACAGGCCAATAAGTGCCCTGTGCGTCATGAGTAAGTTACTGGTTTATGTGTTAAATAGAGAAATAATACACAGCCTCAGCAAAAAATGACATTCTTATTTACATGCAATTTGGTTTCTGTTCTGCAAGATCTATAGCTAACGGTATTATTCCATCAGATCATTCGTAGACATTTATGCTTACGACATTACCATCAATGGCAACACTTCAAAGACAATAAATGACCAAGTACTCTCTGATTCTGTCTTTTGATCTTGAGCTCGTAGTGCAACGAGGAAAGAGGTGGCTGGTTAATTTAAATACATATACAATCAAGCTTCTATCTCTCCATAATCAACGCTCTGATCCTCATCTGTCATCAATTAAAACAAATGCCTCTCATCGTGAAGAGGCTTTATGTTTCAACTAGTTTCCGGGTCTCACTTTTACTCTAGATCTATAATGAAATACGTATGAAAAACCGTTGCCAAGGTCGCTGGCAAAATGTTGGGATCATTCAAGCATTCCAGTTGATATCTCACGTCCGATGCAATTCTATACCTGTATAAGAGCGATGCACCTTAAGGATGGAGTACTGTTGCCACATCTGGGCAGGAGCTGGTAGAAGCGCCTTTCCTACCTTGACAGAGTTAGAAATAGACTTCATAACTTAGTAGGGATTACCCTTTCTTTTCCTAGCAACTTCTTTTCCGCAGATGAGACGCTGTGAGTCTGTGTCTGCTTTATTGTTCTTTACATTGTAAGTGTTTGTATGAGCTCCAAAGTATCATCCCCACTCACCAAACTTTCACAAAATATACTCATCTACTGGAACTAATAATAATAATTTCCCCCACCCTTCATGTGCCCAAACATAAACGTAGATTCATAGAAGAAAACGTTTTACTTTTAGGGCTCTGCTCCGTTTTTCTTTTGCTTTCCAGCTGACTACACTAGGATCCTCTTCAAGTCCAACGTAAACAAGGTCTTGATGAGCCGTCTCCTTAAGTAATCCAATTTAACAAATTTCCACTACAAACGAGTACTACTATAGTGTTTCATAGACTGCTGTACAGTTATCAACCCTTATCCTCCAGTAATGCCCGGCCCTTGTAAAAAAAAATACACTCCGTTTACCCTTATCGAATATTTTTCCTCTGATTAATTGGTGGCTTCATCAGCGTAAGCTGTATTCTATTCTCCGTCAGAATTTTCAGTAATATTTCCTTATATTTCTATCTTTTTTTTCCATGGTCGTCAGCATTATCAAGACCCAGAGGCCACTCGGGGAGAAGGGTTATTGCGTGTACAGCAATCAATGGGATAGTATCGTAGTAATCGTAAGTATTGGAGATTTGATAAAGTGTCTTACTTAAGAGGGCGGTTCATCAGGAATTTGTTTATGTTGGACTTGAGAACATGCACGTTGTAGTCAGTTGGGAAAAAGGCAAACGGTAAATGCTCACCGTCGCCCCTCTCTCTCTTTGTTTCTTTCTCTCTTTCTCTCTCTCTCTCTCTCTATATATATATATATATCTATATATCTATATATATATAAGTATATTTATTTTGTCTTTTTTCTCGTCACAGTATATAAGGAGTGCTATTCTTCTGTGTATACAGCCTTTCAGGCATTCGGTAATTTAACTAACTTTTTACTGGATCATGAATTAACCATAAAACAGAGTACTTATCAGCATTGCAAAGCGAGCATTGTTTAATTCTATTATTTAATCGTAAAAGGAGCCCATTTTGTTTCAGCAGCCACGCGTGGGTTTCTAAAGTTGTTTGATCCCTTCTTTTCGCGCTGAAAGAGCTCATATGTGCAGAAAATCTTGGTTTAAACGAACCTTGTGTCATTGCAATGTATGTTTCAGTCACGTGTTCATACTGGTCAGTAATGATAGCTTCGTATACAATTATTTTCTTGTGAACACTCATATTTGGGGCGGTTTTAATACAATGAGAGAGATTAACCCTTTATATTCGTTAAGATGTATCTCTGTGAAGGAACAATCCGATGGAAAACTGAGATCTATTATCGGCTCAGTCTTGTGGAAACTATTGCACCGACTGAGCTTAGCAGTTATACTAAAATATGTGGTTTGTTCTGCAAAACGCATTTACTATTATAAATAAATTATCCGTTTGTGTTCCCAACAAACTTAATTTTCCTCGCGGAGCTTATGCGTCGACGGGAGTATTATCTCATATATAAACATATACAATAAGTCGTTAATAAAAGTTCAATCGGTAAAGTTCTTGACAGATGCAGTTTAAAATGTCCTCTAATTTTTTTTCATATATATATATATATATATATATATATATATATATATATATATATAGCAATATAATAGAGACTAAGCATATGTAAACATAAGAGACTGTTACATTGTTTACAATGTAAGGATTGTTTAAAGAAACGTTACATTTTTTAAATGGTCTTCCGGGTGAGCCTGAAGATATTTATTTACTCATTCTCCCACCAGGTGTGACATCTAATTTCGGGTGATACCTCACTCACGTCTCTAATACGATCTTGAACGCAATCCACATCTCTACACATATCTAACGTAATATTTCCCAGAACGTACGCTCTTCCTTTTATAGACTTATTTTCTATACGGTGACGTCACTTCGTTCAGGGCTCGGTAGTTGCATATAGCCGTCTGCGAGATTTTATATTTGTCGGTATTCCCACTACTGATATTTGGAACGTGTTATTGAACTCTACTATCCAATTTTAGCGCATATGTACACATTCATATAAAAGAGAATATATGAAATAAAATTTACACAAAATATAAACTTTATATATAGAAAAATGGAGTGCTAGCATGCTATGAGATACAAGCAAACGTGCACATCATTTAAGCTGGAACAAGATGTGCCTTTCAACAGTGGTGAACAATTTCGTTGGATGATATTTTATGGAAAAAATAAATAAATAAAATAAAATATTTTTTATGTCAAACCCCAACTGTAATCACCAGGGTTCCAAAATCGACCTGTCCTACTGGCCAGTACTAGTAAATACACACTCACATATACGCATATATATTTATTTTGGAGTCTAAAATGTTACTTAATATCACCCCTTCCATTTCATGTTAGCGATTTAATGTTTTATTTTTTAAAGAAAAAAAATAATATATTTCACTGCTTTCATTTCAGAACCAAGTGCTCCGAAGCATTCGCATGTTCAGTGTAGCTACTATGTAATATTTGTTTATAGAGATAAAAATATATTATATTTTGCTCTTTTTTATTGAGCACTTTTAATAGCTTCGCTTTAATTCCTGAGTTTTATCTTCTGAATACGCTTAACCTGGTGTGTGTATATATATATATATATATATATATATATATATATATATATATATATATATATATATATATATATATAACAAAACAAATAGTAATACGAGGGGCGTGCAATAAGTAATGCCACTAACCCACATCAAGTTGTCTGATCACGCTGAAATTTTGCACGTGCAGTGATTTATATCTCTAAGGGTTATGTGGCAAATTACAGCTCTGAACTAATTGTGCTTTCTGTTTTACAGGTGTTTGAACTGAGTCAGGTGTGAAATGGGGCCTATTAAATTTCGAACAGTGATCCGCTGTTTGTATTTGAAAGGACGCACACCACAGGAAACTTTTGATTAAATTAAAGAAACTTATGGTGATAATGCCCCATCATATGACCTTGTAAAACGATGGCATCGTGAAGTCAAACATGCCCGGAAGTCTGTGGAAACAGCTTCCAGACCTGGTCGCCCCCGCCTTCTACCATTTATGTGGCACCTGTCCGTTACGTTGAGGATGCCATTTTGGAATATCGGCGCACTACTATTCGCCAAATAACCCAAGATGTCAAGTATAGGGTCTGTGGAAACTATCATTTATGACCATTTGCATATGCATAAGGTTCTGCCAGATGGATTCCCGTGTTGCTCACACCATTCCAGGCGCGAGAACGCGTCGAGTGCGCGATGATGAATTTGGAGATGTGGCAAGAAGACGAGTCAAAGTTTTTCAAAAGACTAATTACACAGGATGAAACCTGGGTCCATTACTATGATTCAGAGACCAAAACCCATTCAATGCAGTGGAAGCATTTGGACTCACCACCTCCAAAGAAGGCAAGGGTGCAGCCCTCCGCTGGCAAGGTCATGCTCACAGTCTTCTGGGACCCGGACGGAATATTGATGACATATTTCCTGGCAAAGGGTACCACAATTACAGGAGTCTATTATGTTTCACTTTTGAGGAAATTAAGGGAAGCTATCAAAATCAAGAGGCGGGACAAGATCAGCAAAAGTACAATCTTCCTGCAGGATAATGTTCCCGTCGACAACTCGCATATCGCCAGATCAGTAGCACAGGCGTGTGGTTATGAAATGTTCCCCATCCTCCATACTCTCCTGGCCTTGCACCCTCTGACTTTCACCTCTTTCCAGGCATGAAGTTGTTTTTGAATGGAAAGCGTTTCCCAGATGATGCAGCCTTGATTTCTGAAGTCACATCGTGGTTGCAGAGCAATCCGTGGGTGTTCTATAAAAAAGGTCTCCAGAGCTGCATCAAACGATAGGAGAAATGCATAACTCGCGGTGCTTCCTATGTAGAGAAAGACTAATAACTGTGCCAAGTTTCGTTACTCTACTGCTATGGAAAGTGGGCCAGGGGCATTACTTATTGCACGCCCCACGTAACACAGAGATTAGTATTACTTAAATATTTCATCAGAAAATTCACAAGTATTCTCTCTGCGAGTTTTCATTTTAACTGAAATAGACAGCTTTTTCTTAAAGTCGATCACATATTTTAAAAACCAAATGAAAACGTTTAAATTTTGCCGATGGATTTCGAAGGGGAACGCTCTCCAAAATGGAATATTCAGATATACTAAATACGGATTAAACAGCTGCTTAGTAAAACTCAATATAGGGAAAACTTTAAGTGTTGTTTATTGGATTAACGTAATAAACTGTACCCAATTTAGCTATCAGAGTGTATATAATCTATAGTAGACGATACTTAATATATACCCGGGATTAAGTAAACAAAAAAAACAAAACAAAAAAAAACGAAAATCAATCCAAAAGTTCTTCGCCGTCGGGCAAATATTATCTCAAGCACAATAATCGATTTAAATGTTTATCTAGTCGTTTACTGAAGCTAAGTGTTTCTATTTTTGTAAAAGAAACAGTTTCAAATATAAAAAATGACAGGGACAACTAAGAAAAGGCAACACCCACTCCTTTCTCCCACGTAAACACAGAGCGATATACACACTAACACCAACATACATAAACAAACACACGCACACTCACATGCAAAAAAAAAAAAAGAAATAAAAAAGATTCTTTAAGGTTGACAAAATCGGGTGAAATTGAGAAGGTTTGTCAGCTAGCCATTTGAACAAGATCGTGACCACCTGTAATTAATCACTCGTCTTAATTAAGAGTAAATATTGTGTTTGTAACCCGTAGCGTTTTATTAATGTATGAATTTCTCTGAATTTCGTTGCAATGAACCTTGGCCCTTGGAATGTTTAGGCGGGTTGTTTAAATGGCATATACATTGTTGTTTTATTAACGTTTTATTAACATATATACACGATAACTTTTAAACGCGTTAGTGAGATCATGTTCTTCAGCCCAAAATCACGATTGTTCCTGCTTGTGTTTCTATGCAAAAAATCACAATCCTAGCACGTAGGAAAATAGTGCTGATACCACTACATCTCCCACACTAGATTTTAAAAAAACAATTATTGTGCTGTTATTTGTTTTATTGGATACTTTTGTTGTATGCTTTTGACTATGTATTTCACGGCCAATTCTTGTTGTTGTATATGTTGACTGCTTTAACGAGGTTATAAGGTCAGTGAAACTAACCTGTTTATGAGTGGGTTGATCTGCTGCTCTTATTTGGATTTTATTTCTTCTTTTGATGATCCGTCTGGAAGTTGAAGGATTTAAGATCCCGGTTATGCACATTTTTATCATTGTTGCTGGTTTCCATTTTTTTTTACATCATCCAACATGCGTAACCCTTATCCAGGAACAAGTAGTGGTAGATCCTGAGCTACTTTATCATGATGCATTTCTACGTATCTTGGCTGTGTTCGGCACTTGACGGATGTTGTCAGTGTTATGAAATCTTGAGATTGGAACATTTGCGACAATGTTTGCTCTCATTATGCTCTTGTTATTTCATCTTGAATTGGACGTTAATAGTTTATTTTTATGGTTTATTTTCATGTCTACTGTTGGCAATATCTATTGTTGTACTAGAGTTTTTTTGCTGTTGTAATTGTTGCTGTTGTAATTGTTGTTGTAATGGTTGCTGTTGTAATTGTTGTTATAATTGTTGTTGTAATTGTTGCTGTTGTAATTGTTGATGGTGTAAGTGTTGATGTTGTAATTGTTGTTGTTGTAATTGTTGCTGTTGTAATTGTTGTTGTAATTGTTGTGTTAATTGTTCTTGTTGTAATTGTTGTTGTTGTAATTGTTGCTGTTGTAATTGTTGCTGTTGTAATTGTTGTTGTTGTAATTGTTGTGGTTGTACAAGTGCTTGAAAGGGCAGTGGACCTGCTGCTGTTGCTGAGAAAAACAACTTTATGTTTGCCAATAGGAGAAAGTTGCTGTTGAGCTAGTAATGTTTGCTGACTTTAATGGGCAGGTTTTTCTTTTTTGCACCAGGCTGCTGAGCAGTTAGGCTGGACTACTGCTGGCGTAAAGGATGCTGTTGTAGTGCAAAAATGGGTTGATGTGTTAACATAGGAGGGTGCTGGTGAACTAAATTAGAAAAAGTGTTAATTGCTGGGTCCAAACTTATTGTTGCTGCAGAAGTTTGGTGTGCATTTTTATTTTACTGCGCGAGGAAGAGTTAGTAGTTTAAGTTGTTCTAGCGGTGGTAGTCCTAGTACTACTGGCACTTGCACATCTACAACATAGAAAGTGACGTTATGCCAGTTTGAATTTTTTATATTTACATAGTATTTCAATGCTTCCGTAGCATTTTATTGGTGTGCCGTTATATGCTAGCAGATTCTTACATGTTTTGTGTGTTCGATTGTAAAAAACACACCCGTGTTTAATTTCCGTGGTAACATTCTACGAAATGTAAAGATTAGATTGTGTTTACCTGAATGAATTTTTGCACGCAACCATGAAGTCCATTTCTGTTTGGCACTTTCACGTTCATGTATGCACAAGCTTCATCTGAGCAATGGGGATTGTTTTAATGCTGTCAAATTTAAACAACTTTACATTTTCTTCTAATGCATGGGTATAATATAATGTCAGTTCGGATAGGTTACCATATCTACTCCTTTTATATTGTAGTTAATGCTGTAACACACGTTTTTCTTTCTCTCTGCTTCGTGACCTTTGTTTTGATGTGTGGTTTGATTAAGCAACTGATGCCAGTGGTTGGCTTTTCCACATGTGTCACATTTAAATCCTAATGCGTAATAATCTTCATCGCAAAAAGCATGGCGTTGACCATACTTAGGGCGATTGCTTGAGATTTTAGAACGTGTGTCCGTTTTTATTTATTGCATATTAGTGTTTAAATCCTCCGTATCGTTTAGCATGGCTTGCAGTTGCTGTACATGGGTGTTAAAAGCTTCATATATTTTACCAATGTTAATAGTTTCATCTAGAGTTAACGTGTTACCTTCTTTTTTAATAACTCTTTCTGGAAGTCCCTAATTAGCAGTATGACAATGACATGTTTTTTTACTCTTTGTTATTGCTTTGATTCTGTCAACGCACATCTCTGCGTAAGCTGTTTACATCTGTTGACAAATTCATTTAATGATTCGTCAGATTTTTGTCTATATGACATAGTTTTATAAGATTGACTCTTTGTAGGTTTAATCTGTTCAATCAACTTAATAAAAATAATTTCATGACATTTTTCTCTTGCTATTAGCGTTCACGTATTTAATTTTTAGTTCCTCGTTACGAACATGTAATAATATATAATTTACTTGTTATGTTTTTATTTTGTCAATTATAATTATAACATAAAATTACAAACTTTGTTTAAACAATTGAAATGTTTGTCCAGACATTTAGAATTCAAGTCAAACGATGGGATACTTGTGTTAGAAGCCATGATAAATACGGTTTTGTTAAGACAGCAGAACAAATCCAAGATGGCGTCGATACAAGAAAATTATGTCACCAGTGGGCGAATTAAAAAGAAAAGTTAATTACCTTAATGGTCTGTATTTCTGGCACTAGACACTTTTTTCTCTTATTTTCTGTGCGAATTTCCTTGTTCTTGTTTTTCCCTTCCTTCTTTTTATTTTTATTTTCCATGCCAAAGCTCGTTTTTTTTTTTTTAAGAGATTCTTCTAATGTTAATTCTTTATTGCTGATTGAATGCTATGATGCTATTATGTAATTTAAAGCGGGTTGATTAAATGAAAGAGACTTTCATCTTACTACTGTTTTATTAATATATAGTACCGATGACATATAACGCGCTAGTTTAAGCAAATTATTCAGTCCAAATCACGATTGTTTCTGCGTGTGTCCATACGTCTATAAGTCGCATTTTTGCTCGTTTAGAAATAGTGGTGTTATCATAACAGCCCTAGAGTTTGTTCCTTGCAAAGGGAGCCGAAAATGGCTCCGTTGCAAGTTCGACCCCTTCGATAAGTGTTAATCATCATCTCCTCCACTGATGATTGTTTGAGCTTGAAACATTAGTGTATGTTATATATAATTAATAATTATTATTCAAACACGGTAGTGTTTGAATATATGGTTAAATATGGTTTAAAACTAAGACTTAACCATATATTCAAACACTACGGTGTTTGAATATATGATTAGGTGGTAGTCTTAATAATTTAGAACTGCTTGAGCGCTTCACCGCGCACTCGATTTTCGATCCAATTTCAAACAATTATTACAGTTTATAGATATGCTTCTCAGTTATATTATGAGAAAAAACTCAATTTTCGTTCAGTACAACAAAAGTTATGATGAATTTACCAATGTTAAAAATCGTAAAAAATCCGTAAGGAGGTGAGCGATGTTTTAAATGACTGGTTTTCATAGCAACCACATCGCGTCAGCGACTAGTGTTGCTACTAATTCATCGGCTCCGCGAAATAAGAAGTAACAAATAAAACAGAGAGAATGACAGTAGACGAGTTACGTACATTGTTTGACATATGTGTATGATATATTTGTGCCGGCAAACAATAAGATTGAAATTAAACAAAGAATAAGTGAATTCATCGGAAGCCTGGAAAAATCATCGATTACAATAGAAAATGCGAGCATGAAAAGGAATTTCGTTAGTTTAACACAGAAAAGAAAAGGAAAAGATATTCTAGTAAAAAAGTAAATACTTTATAACTTTAAATATTGCAGTATTAAAACTTTTTTAAATTCCAATTTAACATTATATAATTAATTTTAATGCTGCAATATTTCAAGTTATAAATTTATTATATTTTTAATAGAGTATCTTCTCCTTTTCGGTTTCATGATCAAGAATCACCACACACACACACGCACACACACACACACACACATATATATATATATGTATATATATATATATATATATATATATCAAAATATGGTAATTAGTAAAATTCTGAAGAGAGTGCTCAATACTATGGTATAGCAAATATACTTATATATATATATATATATATATATATATATATATATATTTTTACCGCTTTATCTTTATCATAGCATGTAACTGTTTAAGCAACCTATACCTCATTTGATTCGCTTTTTATTCATGTATAATTTTACATGTTCATAATTGACTTTTAATTGAAACATTCTAGTGTTCAGGTCAAATTTTAAAAAAAATACAAATTGAGTAAGCAAAAAGAAAATCCGCAGCAGCAAATTCGCTTAAAACCAGATTAAATTAGCAACTCTAAATCAGATTAAAGTATCCACTAACTGGCAACAAAGCATCTCTAATCGTAATTCCATGTTATACAACGTAGCATTTAGTTCATATGCCACGACTTTCTCTAAGTGATCGTCAGAAGCTAATTAATCTCCACCTTTCTTATCCAATCGAGAAATCGGCTGCAGATTGAAATGTGATGAGAAAACGGTACGAAAGTCTGTGCAAAATCACCAAAACACTGGCAGTGTTCGTGATTCCCCTAAACCTTGTCGTGCTAGTGATACTTCTAACAGGGAAGACAATGCTATCAAGATCTGCAGTCCAAGAAACAGATTTGAAACGGCTCCCCTAAATCCAACAACAGTGCAATCTTGTTAAAAAGTGCTCTCTTTCTACTGTCAAGAACAGATTAAAAGAATTTAATTTGCGAGGATATGTTGCAAAACGCAAGTTAATGGTTTCTGTAAAGAACAGAAAGCGCAGTCTGGACTTCGTCAGATGCAATGAAGATCATGACTCTTCATATTGGTCAAAAGTGCTTTTTAGCGACAAAAGCAAGTTCAATAGGCTAGGCAGTGATGGTAGGCATTACGTCCATCTGAGGAAAGTCGAATAATTTAATCCTAGGTGCTCAGGTTCAACGCTGCAAGGTGGTGGAGCTTCAGTTTTGGTGTGGGGCATTATAAGTACCGATGGTTCAGCGCATATAGTTCGCTTCAAGGTCCAATTAATTCGACCAACTACATTAATATTTTTACTGAGCATTTTCTACCCTACTGTGGTCGGAATTTGGATAATAATCTCATCTTCATTAAGAATAATACTCCCATTCACACAGCTGGCAATGTCAAGAGATTCCTGGAAGAGCATAATATTCCGTGTTTGGATTTACCTGCACAACCCCCATACCTCAATCCTATCGAAAAGGTATGGCATTACATCAAGCAACAGCTACACAATAATAAAATTTCAGATTTGGAAGAACTTATGACAAAAATTAAATAAAAGTAGGATGCCCTTTCCCCGGAGCATTGCTGCAGTCTAATTTAAGGAATTCATAAAAGATTGCAGGTTGTAAAATTGCAGATGGGCTATGCTACTGAATAGTAACTAGTTTATTGTGTTTCTGACGTAGTTTTTGTTGCATTAATGCCCTAAATTCACATTTAAATAACAGTTTTCCATTGCGAACATTTTTCGCTCTTAATTTGAATTATTTTTTTAAATTGATGTGAAAACTACAATGTTTCAATTAAAAGTCAAATAAGAACAGGTAAAATTATAAAAGAATAAAATACCAGTCAAAGAGTTATAGTTTATTTAAACAGTTACATTAAACTTTAGTTAAATTTGCAGTTTTACGAAAGAATTACAAGTCCGAACATTCTTTTTGCTGTATATATATATATATATATATATATATATATATATATATATATATATATATATATATATATATATATATATATAGGCAAGACAGAAAAAATAGACAGTAAGATAAATATGTTTCCCATAATTGATATATGCTTATTTATATTTCTTGGATAAGAATAGTGCTGAAATAACGTAGAGTATCTAATTAAAATTGTATTTTACATTAAAGCATACAACGAATCAAATGAGAACTTAAATTATCTGAATTTATGCGAGGGCAAACTATTGATCAACATTAAGTTGGTTTCAGCCAACGCAAAATAGCTGAAGTTCTTTCAATGCCACCTTTCTTCTGTTAATAAAGTGATCGTACAACTTTAATAAGGGAACAAAGAGTATCCACACCCATCCAGTTCATCCCCGCCCTTTGAAATAACTTTGCGTATTGTGAACGAAATCTTTAAAAGGATTCTCGATGCAAAGCCTCTGACATTGCAATACAGATTGGTGGCAGTCCCAGAACAACTGTCACGTATTTCCACAGTACAGGCGTCTATGATAGAGCTGCGAGAAAGAACCTTCTACTTTTTCGTGCCAAATATGAAGTGCAGAAAATATATGGCTCGTGAAAAGGTGGAGAAACCTCTGATTGTTGCACAAATGATAAGTCACGATTTGTATTATTTATTTATTTGGAATGGTATGGGTATTGGAAGCCCCCTCAACAATGGTTTGAGTTTAAACGCTGAAACATGAGGGTTTCTTGGTTATTGTTTATGGCGCAATTTAGAGTGCTGGTGGCTTAAACGCGATGGAGTGCAAAGGAAACATCAATACTGCAAAATATGTTTCGATATGATATGAAGAACCCTACCAATATTCTCAAATAGTAAAATGATCCAAGTTAACCACGTATTTTTGTAGAGGGACCAACTACTAGGGGGACACAAGATTGGTTGAGCCAAAATGGGGTTAATAAACTCACATGGTAAAAATCAGTCCTAGGACATAAACTCAATTAAAACCCCTTAGGAGAATATTAGACCGGAGCCTTCATAAAAAAATAAAGCCATTTTCTAAGCCTGAATTTGTAATATTACTGCGTCAAATATAGTAAGAAATTCCTTAATATGATATCCGTAAACTGACTAATTCTATGCCTAGAAGAGCCCTTGTATTAAAAACTCCAGGAAAATATCATTTAAGTACTAGTTATTAAATTTTTGATTACTTAAAAAAAAATTAATAAATTTATTGTTTATTGAAATAAACTCTTTCTATACGTGTCTATATTTTCTGTCATGTCTATCTATCTATCGATATATATATATATATATATATATATATAGAGATAGATAGATAGATAGATAGATAGATGCATGCAGAGTGGAACGATAAAAAGTTCGCCCTATAAAAAACATGATTCTTTTTCCGTTTGATTAAAACCTGTTGCTTTTTTTTTGTTGTAGACCATATATTAATTTGACTGTTGGGTACCAACTCCCAGAGCAATAGGAGAGATAGAACATCATGTCTTTAAGTGACACACTGTTCAACGAGAGAGATTGGAGATGCGCCACTGTACAACTCATGCACTATATATCGGGCACACGAGCGGATTCGTGAACAATCTAAGTTAGGTCATAAGCAATGGAGAAATAATGGCAGAACCTCCCCTCATCATCGGTCTTCTTTGAGTGAGTTAACAATTCCACATTGTGAACATTGCAGTCTCCACACACATGAATATTAGCTGAAAGATAAACAGATAGACGTAGTCAATTTTCTCAGATCTGCTTTTAAAGATAATAATTCCGCTGTTGTGGAGGCGATAGAGAGTAAATATAAATGTAGTAGTTTGAGCAAGGGCAACCCAGAAGCACATGTAGGCTAAGTTAGGATCTTCTCTGGAGATGTCGCTACCACATGGAAAGCCATCTTTTATATAGTCACATATTCCATGCCATGGCGATCTTGGGGGTCAGATTTGGAAGTTAAATTAGAATATCCTTTAATTACGAACTGATCTAGGAAAATAGTCTGTCCAATGTCAGTTTCGCTTAGTAATAATATGTCTGGTTTAGGCTCCTGTAATTGGGTTTCAACCTCTGGAAGGTTAGAACGTAGACCCGTTGTGTTAGAGAAGGAGACCTGGTAGTGGGGGTCTACGTTAGAAGTTGGGGATCCGGGTTTAATCGTGTATTTTTTATTGAAACTTTTCCCGATGGAGTTTTGAGATTTGTGAACTAGGTTGACAGACTTGTTTAAAGCAGGACAGAGAGAGAAGGTAAGAGAGAATTAGAAATGAAAAAAATGTGTTTTGTAGCACATGAAAAGGTCAAGCCGTAACAATTATCCACTAATATAGCATCGAGAGGCCTCACCAGAAGCTACTGCATGGTCCAGAATACAGTCACCAAATGGCAATACAAAAGCCTCAGTACTTTGCACGTGCTGATAGGACAGCCTACTTAGTGGTTAATCCAAGGTTCGGGTCCCTGACTATCAGGCTGATAACTTCAGCCCAGATAAAACGTTCAACTCCACTACCTTTAATAATGACATGGCTACAAGGACAGACATAGAAACAGAACATTTCCGACATCTCTAGCGGATGTTCACGCAACATAGAATACAGCTTTTTCTTCTGTTTTATCAGAAAAATCACACATTAAAATATGAGGACTGAGTTACAAATAAAAAGAAGCGAGAGTAATAGGAGCTGCCAATAAAGCATCCACAATGAATTGTCTACTCCCCATTAGAAATAAATTTAGAAGTGTACTTAATAAAAGTCCATTGGGCTTGTTTAAGGGAAGCTATGGTGAAAAATTCCCTTCTTACTAACCGAAAATTAATACGATTGCCTAATTTGTTTATGCTATCAACTTGGAAAATATAAACAACATTTATGGACAAGAAAAATCTATTATAAAAGAATAAAGCAAAATATATTCCAAATAAACTTGCTTGATAGAATCGGTACATTTTTCCACTATAAAAGCATTTACACAATCAATAAAACAAATGAATAAAGATAAAGATTAAAACCTGAAATAAATATAATATTAGCAACTGCATCTAGAAAAGAAAAATATTACAAATCCATAACTTAACTGCTATATATGTCCTCTGTGACTGCAAATAAGAATTAATTTTGTTTGAAATAAACTTCACGGTTTTTATTTTTGAAAAGGAAACGCTTATCACGTGATAAAGCTCGCTACTTGGACAAGCATGTTCTTTTATAAGTAATAACGTGTGGCCGGGGGGTTAAGAGAACAGCATTTTCAGATCTATTTATGCTCTATTTCAAATGAACTTGCAAGATAAAATCGGCACATTTTCTACGAAAAAATCATTTACACAACTAATAAAATAATGAAATAAAGATAAAGATTAAACACTGAAATAAATATAATATTAGTAGTTATAATGATATTTAAAAAAAGGGTTGTTTGTGGCAAGACTACAGGAGATAATATTTGGGGAATAAATTGGTTCGACAAAATTTGCAATATTAAAGTTTCCATTCGCTTCATCTACAACACATTTGGAATAAAATGCTTTGGAAATTTAAAATACTCGGTAAATGTGCAATTTAAAAAATATGCAGGAAAATTAATATTGTCAGATGTTGAACTTGGTTTAAACAAAAAGAACTTGTGGAGGATATTATTGCTTTCGTTTTAGAAAGTTGAAATATAATGAAATATGCGTATTGATATAAAAGGCAAATGCGGCACGCGCATTTTTGTATGTCCAAAAAAAGGCTTTTTTTGCCGACGGTCTTGGGGTCCTTACTATCGCTTAGAAGTGTTTATATACCCCCTAAATAATAATAATAATAATAATAATAATAATAATAATAATAATAATAATAATAATAATATATAGGATTTGGGAACGCGCATCGCGTCTAGATTTATTTACAGCGACTTTAACAAAATTATTGCTATTTTGGCATCTCACGTGTTGATTCGGCTTTATCGTATAAAAAGCGAAACTAATTCAAAGCTCGGCAATTGCAATCGCGTCAGAAACGTATCAATCAGCTTTAATGCGAGGAAAATTCCTTATATCATACGATTGCTATTCAATTTGGACAACCCCCTTTTGATGGGGAGCTGGTTTCTCCCCAACATCTTGAGGAAACAAAACCAGCTAAAGTTGAGTAAACAAACCAAAAAAAAAAAAAAAAAACTGCCTCGCAATAAATGTTAACTCCGTTACATTTATTTGCCCTCATTAATGAGGTCAAATAGAAGTAACGGAGATAACTTTATTGCGGGCACCTGTCAATTCAAACATCTTTCGGTTACTATTTCTTGGTCGGCGAACGGTTAACGTCGCACGTTTTTTTTTTCGTTTTTTTCACATTTATTATTTTCCAACTGAGCCTTAAGGCTTTGACTTCGATTCTTCCTACTTACCTACCAAAATTTGTTTTTTAAACAAACAACCGGGCAACAGTTTTTTTTATTATTCTTTTGTTTTGATTTACCCAAAACCACACACACCTTCAAACACCCGAGCAAACCGGGTACCCCCGCTTGTGTATATATAAAGGACACCACAAAAGTAATGAGTCCTATTTTTCATATCGCCTAAAAGGATCAGTAAGGATTTCTAACTGCATTTTTATGATAACTGAACTCACGCCTTCATAAATAAAATGATTTATAACTCTGTTGCAGATATTGACCGTGTGAGACTCTAAGAAAGTAACCCCTTCCATGGACCTACGCCAGAAGCAGAGAAGTGCCATCTAGTTATTCCATGCCGAATAAATCGAACTGATAAATAGTTACAGGTGCCGGTTGAACGTTTACAAAGTTGATGCAAACACAAACAGTTGTGATATGGGTTCGTCAGTTTAAAAGTTTTGACACAGATGTGCGTCACAATATACTCTCCGAAGTTTGAAGAACAAGTTACCAAATGATGCTTGACAAAGTGCATGTAAAAAAATACTTTCTGAGACAGTAACTGTCTCTTTTTTAAATAATGTAACCCCTCTTCGTAGGTCTCCAATATTTAGTATTCGAGTTAAAACTAGGATGCCTTACTTATGGAACGATCCTCTTATGTATATTCTAGTTTGGGTGACCGGCCTTTCCCGCGTCTTAGGAGCTGTTTGTTAAGCAAAAAAAAAAAAAAAAAAGAAAGTGATAGTAGGCAGGCATACAGTCTCGAACCCGTACCGCGAATGAGGAAAAAGACGTGAATAACAAACAAAAGAAAAACGAAGCGTCTGTACCGTTGCCTTTATCGCCAAACCGGAAGTGACGAAGGTTTACATTAAGGGTAGACAATCGAAAAGACGAGGGTAACTTTCGAAAATATCAGCGAAAAAAAGCGACACTTCACTGTAGAAAAGTGCCTAGTGGATGGTGAAGGAATAAATGTTTTTAGCAAAGTTTTCGATATTTTTCGTCCGAATCGTCGAGCTTCAACAAAATATCATTAAGTAAAAAATCCGTTCGTGGTGTTCCAAGCCGGTATGCGTATTTATACATGTTTATTACAAAATAAATAATGTATAAATATATGCATTTATATATATATATATATATAAATATATATATATATATTCATACATACACACACATATATATATACATACATATATATACATATACATACATACATATACATACACACACACACACACACACACATATATATATATATATATATATATATATATATATATATAGGGAGAGACGTCACAAAAATAATGCGTCCTATATTTATTCCGCCTCAATTGATCAGTAATGTTTTTTGATTACATTTTTAGGATAACTGAACTTTATTGCAGATATTGACGGTGTGAGACTTTAAGAAAATCAACCCCCTCCATGGACCTACGTGAGAAGCAGAGATGTGCCATTCCGTTATTTCATGAAGAATAAATTTCAATGATAAATATTTACCGCCGCCGGTTGACCGTTCTTTAAGCTGATGCAACCCAGACATTTGAGAAATGGGGGTTTGTCGATTTAAAAGTTGCGACACAGGTGTGAGTTACAAAGTACTCCCCGAAGTTTAAAGAACAAGTAATCAACCGATGTGGGCTAAAGTGCATGTAAATAAATAGTTTCTTTGATAGTAAATGTATTTTTTTTAAATAATGTAACTTCGTCTCCTCACTCTCAAGTTTTAGGCAAAAATACATACATTCATACATACATACATACATACATTCAAACAGACAGGCGGGATTTATAGTATAGATTTGTCTTTGGATGTGTGTGTTGAGCAAATAAATAAATAAAAATTATAAATTATACAATATTCTATAAAATAAAGGAAAAATAATATATATATAACCAAAGCTTACAACAGAACTAATTAAAAAAAAATAAGTAAAATAAAATTACCCCCAATTGACCCTGCCCTGTTTCTGCAGTCCTGTCACGTTCTTTTCCGCCATCTTTAATCCACTTTTGTCTTTTGAAAAAGAGAGGTCCCTTCCCTCGAAATTAATCAAAGTTCCATACCACCCACGGACTTTACATACACTGGACGTACCAGCAACTTGGTTATAAATAATTTTACATTGAGGTGAGGAAAGATAGACGAATAAAGGCTAGACACCCCTCTACTCAAGCATACTCGTCTACATTTGTTTGTTTTTTTCTTCTTTACTTTCATCATTGTCTTTGGCTTTTAAAAAAATTCTATATAAATAAAAATTGGTAATAGGCAGGAACGCTTGAACCCTACCGCGAAGGAGGAACATTACCCGAAAAAAACATTACGTTTTTGCTGTTGCGTCCATCGCGAAACTGGAAGTGGCGAAGGTTTTGAATTAAGGCTATTCAATCGAAAATAGGGCATGATTTTCGAAAATATCGGCGAAAAAAGCTACCCCATTCTTGTAGACAACTGACAGGTTGATCTTGAAGTATTTTTTGTTTTTATCTAATCTTTCGATATTTGTCGCCCGAAGGCTCGAGATTTAAAACGATACTAATCCCGTGAAAACCTGTCGCTTCTGTCGAATGTTTTACGCGGATATGCAAAGAAATAAACATACGTACATAATACTTACATTTAACCAGGGGCCTGCGTTGCCCAATTGTGTGGAGGTGTGTTTTGAGAAAATAAAAACTGGTGGTAAGCAGGCACGCTCGAACCATACCGCGAACGGAGGACAAAAACGTGACACCAATCGAAAGAAGGTAGGATTATTTAAAATATCGGCCAAAAAAGCGACCCCTTCTTGTAGAAATGTGTCCGGTTGAGAGTGAATGAATACATGTTTTTAACCAATTTGTCGATACTTGTCGTCTTAAGGGTTCATCTTCAAAACGATACTGATCTCGTGAAAATCCATCGACTCTGTTGACAGTTTAAGGCAAACATACATACATACATACATATTAACAGACATGTGAGATTTATATTATAGATGTTGTCTCCTTGGAAAGGCGAAAAGCATTATCGCGGTAAAATTCTAATGACACATGAAACTTATGTCAATTTCGATCTACACAATAAAAGGATCAGAAAAATTTGCAAACAAAAAAGGTCTAAATAAACTGATGCTGTCTCTTGTCTTCAACAACGTTTGTTTACATAAAACAATGAAGAATGTTACTTAAATACACACATAATATATATATATATATATGTATATATATGTATATATATATATATATATATATGACTGTAATAAGACTTTTCTATGTAAAATAATCAGCCAAATTCACTTATGTATTTCTGTTCTGGTTCTATTTCCACCTAACATTATTTCATTGCACATTTAAAGAAAAATTCGTTATTGCAACACATTTAAAGCCAATATATTGAAGCTGAATTAATATTTATTTTGTCTCTATTTTCTCTGCTTAATTCCTACGTTGGTTTTTGCTTTTCTAATGAAATATAAAATGGAATATTTACATAAAAAATAAAATACTATTTCTGGCTATCTCTGAATCCTCGACAATATTGTTTACAAGCCCGTATGGTAAGCCACGCATTTCTTTCATTTCATCAAAATTCGACTATGGTGTGCGTCATTTGAAGTATAGAATCCTGATCATTACATGAGACTCAACGTGATATATTTCATTCCTAACTAAGATCAACACATGTACATCAGAAATCACAATTAGGTCAGAGCTCTAAATTACCATATAAATCATACAAATATAAATGATTAAACCTGCAAATTTTCAGCCAAGGCAGGTAAATATAAGTAGGCCAGAGAAAGACGTAATTGAAGTCATATTCGAAGATGCAAAGACATAGAAAGACAGAATCGAAACTGAAACTGTAGTATTCAGATCTGTTGACGTTACCACTCTACCAAGTTTACACGTACATGAACTGAATAACTAGTAAAAAATAAACTAAGAGAAATGTACTAAATGTATAACGATTATTTTAATTGTGAATCATTTTTGACCCCTTAAAAACGATTTTAACTGGCAAAAGACCCATAGCAAGACAGCCTGTAAATATCTAATCATTTCAGGCCCGTAGCGGCGCTCTGGGGCTTTTACTTTCGGAAGAGATAAAGTTTGGAAATTTGGAGACAGACAGACAAACATATAACCGCTTATATATTAGAGTATTTACTATATCATTTGTTTATTATAAGTCGATATTTATATGAGATTTCTATCAATAGCTTCATAGCTGGATGTTATTCTTATGTTTAACACGTATCAAGTGTTAATTTAAAAACGGAAGTTGCCTGACATGCAGAGATGATGCAGCTTGTAATCGATTAATAGTCGGTTAAATACCATTCATAGATAAACCTCAGCTTGTTTCGCTCATACAAAGACACGTCTAGGTAGATTAAACTATTCCTCGAAGCGCCAGGGCGATGACAAATGCTAATGAGACAGTTATGCTGTCTGTAAATAATACCTTTTTGACAAGGTAACTTATGACAGAAAAGTTTGGTATCGAGATGTATTTGAAACGCAATCCCTCTAACAGTTTTTTGGTGAAGAACCATTAGGACTCGTCATCCAGATCGGTAAACTAGTAGTTTTTCCCCCCTTTTCGTATAGCAAACAAAGACTTTATGAACAGTAAATTAATCTATTCATATTAAATATTAATATGCTTCTGCGACATTTCTTTGTGTGCTCTGGCTAGACAATCCCCGACTCCGGATACAAAAGTTGAGCTTTTCTGTTCTCGCTCAAAAATTTACACGTCATAACACTATCGAACAGCTGCAACTTACAAACGAATGTTCTCGTCAGATAGACACACTTAAGGTGAAATCTTCAAGCTCTATGAAGAAGTCAGTGTCGCTTAACAAAATGAAAGGCAACGGCGATACTAGGTTAGCTTATTGCATCCCCACAACAAGGGATCATTTTGTCTTTGTTCCACTCCATAATGATAGGCTCCGTCAGCACTTATTTTTAAGGCACCTAAATTTATCAGGCATTTATAAACACTCCCTTGCATTAGAAAGAGTAAAATATTTGGAGCATAATACACTAACACTACCTAGAAAAATGTTACTTCATTTTGGGTTCCTTTATCATTTCGTATTTGGAACGTTTGAAGAAAGCCTATTCTTTTTAGCTCGAAGTCAGCCTTTTCTTTTATATCGTAAGCATCTTAAAACGTTACTAGCTTAAGTTCAGAATAAAATCACGATTTTCTTTTAACGGCTAATTTAAAAAAAAAATGTTTTGAACGCTACTAACTGAATTTCTTTCAATACAGTTTGCAATTTGGAGACGGAATTGTTTTTGTTGAGATAAGTGATTTCAATCATGCTTTTTATTTTAGATTTAAAATATTAACAACTCCATTTATTTCAGTATTTAATTTGTGTATTTCTGTTTTATTAAATGCTAGCTTTTTTTTTCCTCGTACATATGTTTATTTATCTACCGAGTTGATAGCAAAAATTACGAATTATACTCATTTTTAGTTCGTGTGAGGGGAATCTATCACCATACTTTCCTTTAAACACGTCTGTTGGACTTTTATTAAGTACAATACTTAATAGTTTTTTGTTTTTGTTTTTTTATGGAGAGTGGAAAACGCATTGTGGATGCGTTATCGGCAGCTCCTGTTACTCTCGCTTCTTCTTATTTGTGCCTCAGTCCTCATTTTTAAATGAGTGATTTTTCGGACAAAGGGAGAAGAAAAAGCTGTTTTCTAGGTTGGCAGTATTTTTGCGAACAGTTGGCTGAGATGGCGGAAATTTTCTATTTCTATGTCTATCCTTGTAGCCATGTCACTAGTAAGGGTGCTGGAGGTAAACGTTTTGTCTGGGCTGACGTTATCCGCCTGATAGTCAGGGACCCGAACCTTGGATTAACCACTAAGGAGGCTGTCCTATCAGCAGGTGCAAAGTACTGGGGCTGCTGTATTGCCATTTGGTGAATGGATTCTGGACCATGCAGTAGCTTCTGGTTGGGCCTCTCGATGCCATACTAGTGGGTAAGTGTTACGGCTTTACCTTATCATTAGCTACAAATAAAAAAAAATCCTTCGTTTCTTTTTCTCTCTTAATTTCCCCTCTCTGTCCTGCTCTAAGTAAATCTGTCGACCTAGTCCACAAATTCCAAAATTTCATCATGACAAGTTTCAAGAAAAAATACACGATTAAACCCGGTTCTCCAACTTCCAACGTAGACCCCTACTACCATGTCTCCTTCTCCAACATCAGGGGTCTTCGTTCTAACCTTCCAGAGGTTGAAACCCAATTACAGGAGACTAAACCAAACCTTTTATTTTTAAGTGAAACTGGCATTGGACAGGCTATTTCCCTATATGAGTTTGCAATTTCAGGATACTCTAACTTAACTTCTAAATCTGACCCCCAAGATCGCCATGGGCATGGAATATGTGCCTATATTAAAGATAACTTTCCATGTGGGAGGGACATCTCCAGGGAAGATCCTAACTTACCCTATATGTGCTTCCGGGTTGCTTTAGCTCACACTACTGCATTTATATTTACTCTCTATCGCCCCCACAACAGCGGAGTTACTATCTTTCAAAGCATATCTGAGAAAATTGACCAAGTCCTTTCTACTTATCCTTCAGCTAACATTCACGTATGTGGACACTTCAATGTTCACAACGTCGAATGGTTGACCCACTCAAACAAGACCGATGATGAGGGGAGGTTCTGTCATGATTTCTCCATTGCCTATGACCTCACTCAGATTGTTCAGGAACCTACCCATGTGCCCGATAATGACGGCCAGTATGCGAGCCTACTAGACCTTTTTCTCACAACTTGCCCTGAACTATGTTCAGTTTCTGTTCTGTCGCCTCTTGGATCTTCCGACCACTCTGTTGTATCAATTAAGATAAAAATGAAATGTAATAAGTCCCCAGACGTACCTCTTCATCGTACAGTATATCGATACACTAAGGCTGACTGGGATAGCTTCCGTACATTTATATCTGATCTACCTCTGCATTCCATGTTTAAAAAGGATGTGTCCTCTATAGTATTAGACCTAACTGAATGGTTAATTGTAGGTATTGACCATTTCATACCCTCTAACAAGTTTCAGCAAAAACCTAACAGCCAGCCATGGTTCTCTCCAGAATGTGCTGCTGCCATTGCGCACAGAAATCACTTTTTCCACTGCTTCAAACGTAATAGATGTATGGAAACTAAAGCCGTTTTCAGGACTGCCAGCAACCATTGTAAGAAAGTAATAAGGAACGCAAGAGAGTTGTATGCTCAATCTGTTAAGTCCAAAGTAGCTGAGCAGCGGCTTGGTTCCCACCAGTTTTGGCAAATAGCAAACAGAATCCTGAACAGAAGCGTGTGCTCCATCCCAACTATTATCAATGGACCTGAGGTAATCTCGTCAGCATCAGACAAAGCCAAACTCTTTGTCAAGAACTTTGCAGCTAATTCTACCCTTTGCGACCAAGGCCGCCAACCCCCAATATTTCCTCCTGTATCAGAAAACACGCTATGTGATATACGTATATCTGTACGTGATGTTGCGAAGCTAATCAAAAACCTTGATTCCAGTAAAGCAACTGGCCCTGATGGTATTCCAATTATAGTACTCAAAAAACTTCAACCTGAATTAGCGCCCATACTTACAAAACTGTTTAAACGTTGTCTTAAGGAGAATAGTTTCCCATCTCCCTGGAAAATCTCATCAGTATGCCCTGTATTTAAGAATTCAGGTGATCGCTCATCCCCCTCTCAGTATAGGCCAATAAGTCTCCTGTGCGTCATGAGTAAGTTGCTAGAATCTGTGTTAAATACAGAAGTAATCAAACATCTCAACAAAAATAACCTTCTTAGTGACACTCAATATGGTTTCCGTTCTGCTAGATCTACAGCAGATGTCCTTACAGTTATATCGCATAGGATTAGCAAATCTCTCGACGGTGGCAATCTTTCTAGGGCAATTGCTCTTGACATATGTAAAGCCTTTGATAGGGTATGGCATAAAGGTCTACTTCATAAGATCGCTAGCTATGGTATAGCTGGAAAAGTCTTCTCAATTATTAAATCATTTCTTTCTGATAGGTTCATAAGAGTAGTAGTTGAGGGGCAAAAATCAGAAGCTCACAGTATTAATGCCGGTGTCCCTCAGGGATCCATCCTGGGCCCAACTCTTTTCCTGATCTACATTAATGATCTTCCAAATCATATCCTTACATCATTTGTAGACATTTATGCTGACGACACTACCATTTATGGTACCACATCTAAGACAGTAAACGACCACGTTCTCTCCAATTCTCTCTCCTCTGATCTTGAGCACGTAGTACAATGGGGAAAGGAGTGGCTGGTTACTTTTAATGCATCTAAAACCAAGCTTCTCTCTTTACATCATCAACATTCTAATTCATATTTGTCATCAATTGAAAAGAATGGCTCTCGTCTTCAGGAGGCCTCAAGTTTTGACAAGCTTCTGGGCTTGACCATTACTCCTGATCTTAAATGGAACACGTATATCAAATATGTTGCCAAGGCTGCTGGAAAAATGGTGGGATCTTTCTATCGATCCAGTAGATATCTCACTGCTGATGCTATTCTCTACCTATATAAGAGCCAGGTACGTCCAAGGATGGAATACTGTTGCCACATCTGGGCAGGAGCTGCTAGAAAGGACTTGTCCTGCCTTGATAGAGTTCAAAATAGACTTTGTAGCCTCGTAGATGTCCTTTTCTCCTCCTTGCAACCTCTATCTCACAGAAGAGATGTTGCGAGTTTGTCTCTGATGTATCGTTATTTTCATGGAAAGTGTTCAACTGAGCTTCAATCTATGGTCCCCCCTCGCCAAACTTTCACAAGAAACACTCGTCTAGCTGTAAACACTATCAATAATTTCCCCCACTCTTTATCTGTGCCTAAACCTAAACGTAGATTCCATGAACAAAGCTTCTTTCTTAGAACTGCACGCCTGTGGAATTGTCTTCCGTTTTCCTGCTTTCCGGCTGACTACAATATGGTTGTGTTCAAGTCTAAAGTAAATAAGTTCTTGATGAGCCGTTCCATATAAGTTATTAAATTTACCAAATTTTCATTACTAATGATTACTATATTGACCAATTTCTACTGTACACTCTTTAACCCTTATCCTTGAGTGGCCTCTTTGCCTTGATAATGTGGTGATGCCTTTGTAAAAAAAAAAAAACTTTTATTTCGTCTTAGTGACTATGTGAATATTTGCTTTTTTTGTTCCTTAGTTTGATGGATATTTACTGTGCCTCAGAGAAATCGGATTGCATGAGAATAACCGTATTGATCACGGTTAAATAGTTAGCATTAAATTGAATTATATGACACATTTGCTGTCACAAGATCAATACAATGCTAATGTTTCCTATTTAGATAGGAAAGTCTACGTTTATTATGGACATGGAACTGTTTATTCTACAGAAAAAGCAAATTGATACGACATTTTACTTCCCTCCCACATAAAAAAAACTAGTTGACGTACAGAACCTTGTTAAAAATGTAGTAGAACAGACTATTGTTGTCTGTATGAGATATTTATATCAACACCTTTTTAAGAATTGTAAAATAAACACCTCATCCTATATAAAAAGACAGGTGTTGCGTACGTCGCGCATAATAGTAAAGCCAAATGCACCAACTTAGACACTTTCAGTGTTCCTCAATTTATCGGACACACCATGAAAGCACGTTATTTAAACAATGCTGAAACCAATAACCACAGGCCAGCAAAGAAACTATCAAAAAAACTATTTTAAAAATTCTGAACACACAAGCTCAGGCAGCAACAGACTAATTATATACATTCACTTTAACGATCCATGAAACCATTATAAATAACAGGCACGGCTGTTATGTAGAGATAGCCTGTGGCATGCATAAATAAATATACAAACCTGCCGATAAGAATTAGCATATTAATTGTTTTGAAAAATTCAACCTAACGCAGTGTTAATTCAAAAATTCTCAGTTCAGAGTGAATGTATATATATATATATATATATATATATATATATATATATATATATATATATATATATATGTATATGTATATATGTGTTTTTCATTTTACATATATATTCGGTTGACGTTCAACTTCTCGTCAAAATACGACATAATTTTTGCACCAGCTCATACTTAAAACATGCACAGCTTTATCCAAGGTAGAGAGAGACAGCTCGAACTGCTTATTTTAAACATCGTAATCTCACATTTTCTGGGGTTGAGGTCGGAATTCTTGTATGACCTACTTGAATGTTTCTGGTAAGATTTCCTTTTTTTCTGGAAACCATGGTCGTTAGTTATCACTGTTCGCTAAAGTTATTTTGTTGATCATTATCTTTATTAAAACATGAAGATTACACATATAACACGAGACTTCTCAATCCAAACCAAAATTGCAAATTTTTCAGTTGAACAAACTCTAATAAGTCCTTAATTTTTCCTCAGTACAATTTGGTATATTTTTATATTGATAAATTTAGTTATTCTTTAAGGTATCGCGAATCTTTCGACAAATGTATCAATCGTAAGCAGTTGCCTTTAACTTTATTGCAAGGTTACAAAAGGCTTCTGTCTTTAGATGCATTTTGGCTAATAACCTAAGAAATTAACTCAGTTTCAGGAAAAATCATTAGCCACGTTTGTTGTATATTAGCCGTGAACTTAAATGTATTTATATCACGGCGCTTAATAATTTTACATACTTTGATAAGTAATAACTATAAAATAACACAATGAATTTAGTGTACACATTTTAACAGTAAATTGTTTGAATGATAAGAACATATTTTTTGTATAAAATTTAAAAGTGATAGGTGCCCTCTTGATGTATTTTTTATCAGCAGATACAAGTATTTGAAACCAAAAATCTATGACTTATACGACAGGATGAATCAAGTTCATATATATATATATATATATATATATATATATATATATATATATATATATATATATATATATATACAGAGAGAGAGAGAGAGAGAAATGTGTGTGTGTGCGTTAGTGTGTATTTGTATATTAGACTCGCCTCTTGAGTTGAGCATTGTGGTATATGATCTCGCATGGAAGTTACTTAGCGTTATGAAAAAGCTCTTGGTTTGTAAGTAAATAGACAAATCGAATGGTGTAAAAGGAGCGGTTGGATGTTTATATAAAAATACATTTGGAACGCTGATTCCGTGTACCGGAAGTAAGAACTGCAGAACATCAACTAAATAGTAGTAGATTTTAATTCTGGCTCCAGATGGATGCAAGTCTAGAAGCACTGAAGAATTGTAATACAGCGAAACAGTCTGTTGATGTTTATATATTGATACAGGTGGTATATATATATATATATATATATATATATATATATATATATATATATATATATATAGAGAGAGAGAGAGAGAGAGAGAGAGAGAGATGTATATTTAAATAAGGGGGTAGTCACCAACAATGTGTATTTTTTAACATTATTTTATTATTCCATGTCTTGGTTTTCATTGAGAATTATGTTTAGATCATTGTAATAATGTTTTTAAATCATTGAAATCGTTTTTAACGCGTTTCAGACGTTCTGTGAAGCGTCCTCGTCAGAAATTATTTTCAAATGTGTTGGAGATGCAAAAATAGCATTTTCGTAGTTCATTTAAAGTGTTTCCAAGGGGCGGAATCGTGTAAGTATCTACTATTCATTCGAATGTTCAATGTTTATTACTCTTTTATTGGGCTTGTTGAAGCTGCTGACCTCGGCTGTGGTCACTCCTGTGTTGTGTCAGCGGCTTCGACAAGCCCAATAAAAGAGTAATAAAATTGAACATTCCAATTAATAGTAGACACTTACACGCTTCCACCCCTTGGAAACCCTTCAAATGAACTACGAAAATGCTATTTTTACATCTGCAACACATTTGAAAATAATTTCTGACGAGGATGCTTCACAGAACGTCTGAAACGCGTTAAAACCATTTCAATGATTTAAAAACATTATTACAATGGTCTAAACATAATTCTCAATGAAAAACCAAGACAGGGCATAATCTTTCTTTTGTTGGAATTTCTTAACCCATTTTATATATATATATATATATATATATATATACATATATATATATATATATATGTTTGATTCGCTGAGCCGCATTTTTTAAAGTTATCATGTTGTATAAAAGGGCGCCCAAAAGTCGATGTTCAGCCATATTCTACTCAGGCGTATAATTATCAGGAGCGATTGTTGTTGTTGTTGTTGTTGTTGTTGTTGATGATGATGATGATGATGATGATGATGATGATGATGATGATGATGTTATTATTGTTATCTTTTTCTTTTCCGTTTTTTTCCTTTTATAAAAAGAACTATAAATACACTAAGCTTCAATAAAAATCGAAAAGAAAAAAACGACAGCAACAACAACCGCTCCTGATAATAATCGTATGCACTGATAGCAGGCGCTTGAGTAGAATAACGCTGAACAACAACATTTGGGCGACATTTTATACAACATGCTGACTGAAATAATAAAAAAAGACGGCTCGGCGAATCAAAAAGATATCCAGAAAAATCGGAAAACCAATAACTCTGTCCTGTTCAATCAGATCTGCTTGAATAATGACTTGCTGCTAAAATACACACACACAAACACACACACACACACACACATATAGAGGGTGACCAAAAACACCGGGCCCCATCTCTAATCAAGCCCGGTTTCTTAGTGTTTTGTCCGAACGAAATTTAACAGTGTATTCTTTGTCCCAGCTCCCACAGGGATCTTGGTGTACTCACGGTCGTGGATTCTGCCATGTCCTGTAAAATAAGGGCAATCGATGAATAAATAATGGAGATATCACGTTTTTGGGGGGTCACCCTATATATATATATATATATATATATATATATATATATATATATATATATATATATATATATATATATCGAATGTGTTTTTTCGAAAGCTTTACAAACAAGAAGTATGTGTTCAACAGTAGATGGCGATTGGCACGGTATGCATGTTGGAGTTCCTTTTCCTTTCAGAAGTAGCAATGTAATTTAAAATTTAATGGTAGAAGTTATAAGCGTAGATTTACATGTTTTATTAATCCTAATCAAGACGCAGGATTGTATAGTCAGCCAGCTTCATGTGTTCCTTTACAATAATTCATGCAACCCTCAAAATGTTAGTAACTTTAGATGTTCAAAATAATTTACAAATATTTTGAAATAAACACGTTTCATATAAATACTTTAAAATCATTTAATAATAATAATTAATTGCGTTTTCTCTTTGAAAGCCTATATATATATACATATATATATATGGGTATATATATATATATATACATATATATATATATATTTATATATATATATGCATATATATGTATATATATATATATATTTATATATATATATACATATATATGTATATATATATATATATATATATATATATATATATATATATATATATATATATATATATATAAGCTACTTTAATTTTAATTATGCCAGTTTATTATAGATGGTGGCTCTATGAACAATATTTTTATGTGTCCGTGGTAGTTAAACGCTGTTTCTCTTTGTCATTCAGCCGATTAAACAATTTATTTAGTTAACTATTTTATATTTTCTTGTGTAGTAATCAATGACCTGTAGAATTTTTAACCATAACGTTATTGTTAAACTTTCTACCACCGCAAAAATTTCTTTATAATTAACTGGTAATAAATTGTTCATAGATTTGACATGGTTTTAGTTCCAGACAGAATCATATAAATCATTATTGATTTATTTTACAATTAATATGTTTCAGTGTTTTGCATATTTTATTCAAATTGTCTACATTATTCATGACTTTTTCAAAACTTTCAACTCACATGGGAAGCTTTGAAAATGAAGACATTTTCATTACTGGTTCTTATCTTAGCGAATACGTTCTGATTCAAATATTCATAATCAATAACCTTCAATTAGGTTTTGAAATGCTGGTAATTCTAAACAAATTCTTACTTTTATCCATAAAAATCGATGCGTAGACGCATCATATAATAAATAGATTCAAATCAAGAAATGTCGCACTGAAAATATCCGATTATAGATATGGTTTAGTGCGATTAGTGTGTTTATTATCACGTCAGATTTATTTACATACGCTGTTTTCCCTCGAAGTCTTACTGTATTTATTCGATTGCTTTTGCTCTTAGTTGCCGATATTGACTGTCATTGTTTTCTAGATTGGAGTTTTTATCAATTTTACTAGCCTCCCCTTCGAGAGCAGAGTTATGAACAAAGTCGGTGTTTAATGTGAAGAAAAATTCATCTTGGCACGCAAGAAGAGGACAGAAATAAGACTTGTTTGAATCAAGAATGGTTTCTCCTTCACTGAAAGTGTACAGAACAGATGAAAAGAAAGTTTCATTATTTGGATTACTGAAACTAATCTTGTAATTTGCAAAAAAAAAAAAAAAAATCTATCACTTAATGTAAGTACAGTAGTCCAAATAATCCAATGAATATTCATATTTGATCTTCATCTCAGAAATTAAAAAAATACGAAGTATCGTATCAGAACAGTACATTTCCTAATTTGCATATTTGATTTGTCTCGCAAATATGCTCGCAAGCAAGCTACATAGCAGTTCCTCTAATATTTTCTCACGCACTCATACGCGCTCTGTTAAGTCTGATAAGTCGTTTATTTGTGTGTAACATATTTGTCTGCTAGCGGTGTTTGCGTTTGCTATTTTTTCCAAAATTCATCAGCTGCTTGGTGTAAACTCTATGAAGGTACAAACGCATCGTCAGGTCAGGTCCTAGATCAGTACTTTAAAATTTGTAAACGCCTAGAACAGTTCCCCATTCCTTACTGTTTTAATGACATCTGACTTTACTTATAGTCATTTTTCTATCCGAATTTATATATATATGTATATATATATATATATATATATATATATATATATATGTGCGTGTGTGTGTGTGTGTATGTGTGTGTGTGTGTGTTCTTACATATGTTATAGTTTTTCATATATGTTTGGAAATGTTTCTACATATAAGACCGTGTGTGGGTATAATTATTAAGATTACCCATAGCAATGTGCTTTATAACTTTATATGGGTAAGCTTATATTCTCCTCGGGCTTATATTGTTAACGCTTAGCAGGGGGAAAAGTCGCCGAAAAAAGCGACAAAACGTTTTCTACTAGAAAATGAATCGGAAAAACAATTTCAGCCGAAATGGAAAGAAAAAAAAACTCGTTGAGTCATCGAGTAGTTGTAAATTAAAATAAGAAAAAAAGGTACTTGTACAGAATTCTACCCAAATAAAAGTATTATTACACGGGAGTGGAAGACACAACTGTACAATAAAAATCATATTCATTCATCAAGTATTTGTATTTATTTTATTAAAAAAAATGTAATACTTGAACGAATATTAAACCCATCTGAAAAATAAATAATATCTCACCATAATGTAACGAAAATGTAACAAAACAAAAATAAGCGGAAACCCTTGAGTAGTTGAATTTTTAAATAAAGCTTCACTTGAAAGGATCATTTTAGAAGTGCACCGGAGGCCTTATTTAATTTTGGTCCGTGATTTAGAGCTCTTCTGAGGTATTTTTCCATTGATCACTTAAAAAAGTAGTTTCTGTGCTAAGCGGTATTAAAAATTGTTTTAGTAGCGCATTGGAGACCTTCTCAGTAACTCTATGAAAGCTTCCTGAGTTTTATTTATTTATTTATTTATTGCATTATTTTTAGTGTTTTGAGGAGGAGTCTAGGGGTCCTCTTCTTTTTTTACTGCTCAGTTAAACAATTATTTTCTTTCAGACTTGGGGTAAAATATGCTTTAATAGTTTTTTTTTCGATGCATTTTTAACTTTTATTTAGTGCATTTAGTAACGGTTATTAATCCTCCTGAGTTTTATATTACTTTACTGCACGGTTTAAAATATTATATTAACTAGGGGGACGGGTAAATACCTAGTTTTAAGTAGTGCTCTTGAGATTTCATTAATTTAATTTACTGATTTCAGTACCAGCCTGAAAGCCGTTTGAATGTTTTTCTCACTGCTCACTGAATAGTAATAACAATTTAACTTCTAAGGTGAGAAAAGTATTATTTCGATTAGGCCGCTAGAGGTCTGCTTACTTTTATTTAGTGCTTTCTGTAGCTATCTAGAATCTTCCTGCTTTTTCTAATTTCATCACGTACTTGTATAATAGTTTCGTTCTCTGTCTGACCATATAGTAATCTGCTTTTTATTGCTCTGGAGGCTTACTGAATTTTATTTAGTGCCTTCGCAAATGCTATGCAAGCCTCATAATTTTTTTTTCGCTGTTCAATTATGATATTGTTTTTGTTTTATCCATTATATTTTTTTATTGAAAGTTGTTGATGAACTTGGTTTTTAAAAAAATGTATTTCAGGATAATAAGAATAAACAACAATGGTTTTAAAATAAAAAAAAAATTTAAGCAGGCTTTTTAATAGGGTTTTGTAATTTATATCCACCCGATAAATAATCTGACACAAATCCGGAGCAATAAAGTATTTACAATACAGTAACCCACTAGGCATATAGTATATGCCGCATAAAATAGTGTTCGCGTTCATATCTATAACTGCTACGTGCGATAATGCAGTAGACCAATTAAAACGTTGTATATGTTGACATCTAAATGATATAAAAAAGAGAAATAAAAGTAAATAAGGGAAGGAGGAAGACAGAATAGTAGATTTAATTTAACTTGCTTTTCTGTTTTAAATTGTTAAATTTAAATTTGAAATCCAAGAAAAAAATGAAAAAAAAAAGGACAGAAGGAAAGACAGAACATTCATTTTTATTATATGTTATTAAATTTTGTTTTATATCCTAAATGTTTTAAACGGGTTTTAATTGTTTTAATCAGAAATAACTTAACTTTGCACCCTAGTAAAATATTAAAAGAAAAATGTCAACTTATGACAAGCATGCAAAGCAATATCTGCATCTTTTATTTTAATTCAAAAATATGTAGCATATACCCTTAAAAGGGAGATACAAGTTAGAAAAACATTTTTACAGCCACGAAAGTAGGTAAGGTTTTTTTTTTTTAATACAATTCAAAACATAAAGTATCAGATCTGTATTTTTAAAGTGCAATTTTATTAAGTTTACAAAGTAAGGTATAAAAATTTAATTTGAACTGATTAAAAAATACGTTATTGCGAACAGAGTTTGCAATCATAAAATTACTTTATTTCATATTTATTTTATCAGGGAAATATATGAAGTCAATTTCGAAAATAGCTGTAAAATTTTGGGATCTTAAAAAATCTTTATTATATATATATATATATATATATATATATATATATATATATATAACTACTTCATTTACAGCATAAGCCTGACGAATCCTAGAGTGGATGAAACGCCGAATATTCAGTGTAGCTTAATCGCCATATATATTTTATAAATTACTATATATATATATATATATATATATATATGTATATATATACACTAGCAAAAGTACCCGTCGTTGACTGGGTTCAAACACAGGCTACAGAAAATGGACTCTGATTTATGAAAGTATGATAGGTTATGAAAAGGAAGGTTTGTAAATTTGGGTTGAAGTTGGGGGGATCAAAACCAAAGCAAAATATGATGAAAGTAAGCATAAAATAGAATAACCCCATAATTTATTATATCATACCTGTTCACACTGACACAGTTATCACAATATTCTGTGGATCTATATTAAAAAAAACTTGTTAAACTTTGTGACATATTTCCATTCTATGGAGGTCAGGTGCGAACGAATACACAATAATTTTATTATACCATATTTCTTCAAACTGAAACATAATTATCAAAGTATTCTTACGCAGATAGATATGAAAAGTCTTTATTAAATGTTGTGCCTATTCCCATTCTATGGAAGCCAGGCGCGAACGCAGACCTCCACAATTTTATTATACCATCCCTATTTAAGTTAAAACATACTTATCAAAGTATTCTTATGTACCTCTATATCAAAAACACTTGTAAACTTTTTTTTTTTAATTTTTAATTTTTTTTATTTCCGTTCTTTGTGGAACAGGCGCGAACGCAAACCCCACAATTTTAATGAAACACTGTTCTGCCAGATCAAACATACCCATGTTTGTCTCGATACATCTTCTATCATTATATGTGATCAGTTTTCTATAATAGTCAACCATATAGGAGCCTATTCGTGATCAGACATACACACACATACACACGTAGACATTCAGCTTCATATATATATATATATATATATATATATATATATATATATATATATATATATATATATATATATATAAGAAGGGGTGAATATGGAATCACTCACGGAAATGGCGGAAAGGGGTTTACGATATAGAAATTACTTTATTTTATATATGGTTTATGAAGGGCTATATAAAGTTAATCTTGTATATGGCTGAAGCAATTTAATATATTAAACTAACTTATTCTATAAATATATTTTTAAAACGACTGTAGGGTATATTAAGTAAGTCCTAGAAAATGCAGAGACATTTTACGACGTCAAAATTACTTTACATTATATATATTTTTAGAGGAGTTGCATATAGACTGCGTCACAATAATTACAGAAGCAGTTTACCTTTATCAAAATTACTTAATTTCATATATATGTTAAAGTTTGGAGTATATGATGCCAGTTCCAGAAATTGTTGATACAGTCTACGATCTAAAAATTAATTTATGTGATACATATTTTTACGAGGTGTATATTCTTGAATCAGTTTGCGATATAAAATTACTTTATCTTATATATATTTTAAAACTCGAAGGTATATAAAACCATTCTCTTAAATGGCTGAAGCAGGGTACGATTTGAAAATAACTTTATTTCATATATATTTTAAAGAAGAGTACATCGCATCTATCACGGAAATGTATTTCACGATGAGAAAACTAGTTTTATTCATAGATGCTTTAAGAGCGAGTACACGGAATCAGTCCTGAAAATTGCTGAAGGAGGTTATGATCTGAAAATTACTTTATTCCATTCATATTTTGAAAAGGAGGGTATATAAGGTTACACCCAGAAAATGGGTGAAGCAATTTAACATGTAGAAATTAGTTTTATTCATGCATATTTTAACAAGGTGGTATACGGAGTCAGTTCCTAGAACTTCTAGAAGTGATTTACACGCTTAGTTTGTTTTATTTCTTATTAAATTTAAAGAGATGGATTGGATATATAGAGTAAGTCCCGGATAAAACTGAAAAAGTTTTATAGAATAAAAATCACTTTTTAATATATGGTTTTAAGAGAGGCATACATGCAGTTAGCATGGATACGGTTATATTTTAAAAAAAGCGGATCTGTGGAGTCAGTACTGGAAATATATATTTTACATATATATTTATAGAGGTAGGGTTATAAATCAGCCTTGAGAATGGCAACAGCAGGTTACAATCTTAAAACTACTTTATTTCATATATATTTCAAGAGGCTGGTTTATGAATCTAAGAAATAGTTGAATCAGTCTAACGTGTAAAAACTATATATATATTTAAATATTTTATATTTTATATGTATTTAAAGAGAAAGGGGTTATATTAATTCATTGCTTGAAATCGCTAAAGCAGTTTACGGTCTCAAAATCACGTGATAACAAAATTACTTGATGTCACATATATTTTAACAAGGGAATATATGAAAGCTGTCACAGTAATGATTGGAGCTGTTTATTATCTGAAAATTACTTTATTTCATACATATATATATATATATATATATATATATATATATATATATATATATAAATCAGGAATGGGTATGATCTGGAAGAACGATGTTTCATAAAATTTGTGGGCTCTGCGTTTGCGCCTGCCCCCCAAGGTATGGCAATAAAAATGAAAAAAAAGTGTACAAGGGGTTTTTGGTATAGATTTACATAAGAATGCTTTGATAAGTATGTTTCAACTTAAATAGGGATGGTATAATAAAATTGTGGAGGTCTGCGTTCGCCTGTACAACATGGAAATATGGCACAAACTTCAATAAAGACTTTTCACATTTATTTGCGTAAGTATACTTTGATAATTATGTTTCAGTTTGAAGAAATATGGTATAATAAAATTATTGTGTGTTCGTTCGCGCATGACCCCCATAAAATGTAAATATGTCACAAAGTTTAACAACGGTTTTAAAGGGGTGAGGGTCCACAATAACACCTTAACTTTAATCTTAATTCACGTTAGCTTTTATTAATTTTTTTTTAGTTGAATCATATTGTGTCGAATAAATTCCCCTCATAAATTCACGTTCTTATGAAAGCCAAAAAAAAAATCGGAATTTTAGACAATTCTCGGCACAAATTTTGCATAAATCTGTTTTTTTCCTTCTGCATTTGCACGTGGCATTCTTTAAAAATAGATAAATAGATACATAATAAAAAATAAGAAGGAATTAAGCTGATTCCATCCCTTTCTGCATATTCTTTACATTTCAATAGTACAACCTTCAATCCGACAGCGCAATACTACACCGTTCAATACTGTAAAACTTAAACGAAGCTGTTCTGCTTGAAAAGGGCTCACTTTTCTCATTATTCATATATATATCAATTCTTTGCTTTAAAAAACTAAAGTAATTACGTGTTTACTTTTTAAATATCCCATTTTGCTGTTTCGGATTATTTAACTAAAGTGAGTAAAGCTTCATTATTTTTCAAAACAGTTTTTATTTCTTTGTTTCGTCGATATTATTTCGTAAGAGTGTTTAGCAGAAAAGCCAACAAACAACTACCCGGAAAACAAATATACAAGAAATAAATGTTACCATAGTCTATAAAAGTTCAGTTCATGATTTTTTTTTTGTTTTGAACTAGTTTTTAATGTTCTTTACTTGAAATAATTTCAGTTAATCGAAATTAAAACGCAATTTGAGGCAATAACTAATTAAATGAATTTTTATATGAACTCCACATGCCATAATTGAATATTCCTTAAGCACAAAATAACGGAAAACATTAAAATATGTTTATAAATATTCCTTACGTTGACGGAACTCTCTTAAGTTGTAAACACAGAATGCTCAGGTGCCCCTCCTTCAAATTGAAAACGGGGCTCTCCATTTCAAAGCCGCTGCCATTTTGATTTTTTAAACCAGTTCGTGAATTAATTTTTTTTTTTTTACAAACGCCTTAAAAATACAAACTAATAGACTTTTCTACTATAAAAGTAACTTTTATTGACTATGGTAACATTAATTTCTTGTATATATATATATATATATATATATATATATATATATATATATATATATATATAACATTTTCTCTTTGTAAGGAAACATCATTTTGTTGGTCACTCTTGGCTACGAATGGAAACAAAGTGGATATGAAAAATATATTTTCGGAAAAATTATCTTTACTTTCATCATATTCTGCTAAGGGTAAAATTTTTGAGTATCAAAACCTATCTCTTTAATCCCCTCCTTTTTCATAACCTATCATACTTTCATCAACCACAGTCCACTTTCTGTAGGCTGTTTTTGAACCCAGTCAACGACAGGTACTTCTGCTAGTATATATATATATATCAAAAGTGGAGTCATATAGAGTAAGTCCCGAAAATAACTTAAACAGTTTACGATCTTGAAATTACTTTATTTTATATATATTTTAAGAATTATAGGTATATGTAGCAAGACCCGGAAACAGCTGACGCATTTCATGATTTTAACATCATTTTATTTCATATATATTTTTGTTAGAGAGGTGTATATGGAGTACGTTCTGCACATGGCTGAAACAGTTTGCGATAAACAAATAACTTTTTTTCTCTATATTATTCAAAGTGGGTGATATATGGAGTCCGTCCTGGAAATTGCTGAAACAGTTTACGATCTCCAAATTAGCTTTTTTAATAATATTTTTAGTAGGGAGGCCTCGGGAGTCAATAACGGAAAGAGCTGAAGCAATTTAGGGTATAGAAATTACTTTATAAATAACTTGGGTTTTGAGGTGTTTATTATAAGAAGTAGGGATATGACAAGAGCAAATTCGTTTTGCCTCTCGAATCTATATTCCAAACAGTTAGAGACAATTTACCAATCTTGAAACACAGCTATCTGTATAAACCATATATGATATCAACGTATGTACACACGAAAGTCCAAACAATGAAAAGACTGTGCTGTTGTCATAACCCTAAATAATAAGTCACGTCTCAATTGCATAATATTTTAAGTTGAAAAAGACAGAAAGGGGCAGGAAAATATTGATCATTATTACTCTTCGGATTACTGCAATAAATAGTTATTTCGTCTGCGTATATGTCAAAATATTATGTAACAATATAATTTCGAACATTATTTATGAGGAGCATGTGGAACGTTTAGCTCTGAATTCATCTTGGAGAGTCGTTGACATTGATATTCTGAGCCTAAGACTAGTGTCCGTGAACGATTTCGTTCTTAGAATTATCATAAAAAGAATAATGGGGTGCTTTAAAGGACATATAATCATAGTCAATAGCAAACAAGCGTGTCAATGAAGTGTGTATATACAACCCCATCGAAGTTCGTTAATATATCAAAATATTTCATCATGGAAAGAAAGATCATGTCGATAAATTCAATCACTCTCTACAATGTCGCAGTCAGCAGGTCATTTGTTTATCTTGCAAGACGAAATGTATATTGTTAGTTACTAAAGTAGATATTTTTGGCTGAAGTGGTTGAAAACTTTTTGATTTATTAAAGGTTCAATCAAGTTACAACACACATGAGATTGATTGGTCTATCTCTGAGAAGAAAACACAAGACCTCGATGTCACTGCACAGAAGAATACCTCATCTCAAGAAAAATAAATCATTCCTTATTCATGATTGCGCACTTCTTTCGAACCAATTACTGCGATTGATAAAAAAAAAAACTATCTCCACTGATAGAACGTCTGGATTTTAAATAGAACAATATAATGCGTAGGACTTATGTTTGTGGGACCACAGGATCATGCTGGGAGTTATATTGGTAGAAACTTGTGATAATAGCATCCAATATAAGAAAATTCTGAATAGCCAAAATACCTATACTTATCTTCCATCTAAAAATTATGATACATAAATGGCTCTTGCTTTCTGTTCTTCAGCAATAAGTTCATAAGTTATTATAAGCGACAGTGGTATAATTCATGTTGAGATTTTCCACTATATCAGTTTTCAGACATTAGTGTATTGCAATGTGAGATACATTTATATTTATATTTATTATTATTATTATTATTATTATTATTATTATTATTATTATTATTATTATTATTATTATTATTATTATTATTATCATTATTATTATTATTATTATTATTATTATTATAATAATAATAATAATAACAACAACAACAACAACAGCAACAGCAACAGCAACAACAACAACAACAACAACAACAATAACAATAATAATAATAATAATAATAATAATAATATATATTCCATTTATTGAACGCGCCACAGTCTGAGTGTAAAAAGAAAGCAAAATTTCCATAAATCGTGTTTCTATTTTTACCCGAAACAAAATATATTTGTACTGGATTTAGAAGCCAAATATATGTTCACATTACATTTAAACTTCTGCAGATTAGTACAGTCGGACAAACCAGAAACAGGGGTGAGATTCAAAATCTAGTAATCGGAAGAAAGAAACTATTAGAGTGGAAGGCCTTCCGGGATCAAAGAACCAGAACAGTAAACGGTTTGGTTTTTGCTGCTGGTTGGATCAGTTAGAAAAATGTACTTCGTGAGGAGAAAAGCATTATAAGATCATCGGAGAACATTCGATTAAAGCACTTGTAAAAGAGTGAAATGGGGAGTACTACTGAAGTAGGAACCTGTTTAATAAAGGATAAGTGTTAGATATTAGAATCTGATTGGACCATGTCTGAAGTGAATAACTAGTTCTAGTTTAGATGCTGTAGCAATGCTCGATGCATGGACGAATTCTGGATTTGTAAATATATAGGACACATATTTACCTGTTTCTGTTTAGTGAACGGATTTCACACATCAATCTATTTTATCTTCCAATGTATCTTCGAGTGTGCTTTCAATTAGGACAGTTTTAAAATTACACAAATGTGAAATTTAGATTGACGTAAATGCTTACTTTCTGATTTATTTTTAAGCTATCATGGAAACGAAAATGAAAAGCAAATGTTGATTATAAGAATTACCTTTTTAACGACATTTTCATTTGGAAATTAAAAATGTTGCGATTAATAGGGATTCTATGGTAATGCTTTTCGTAATGTTGCGGGTCTTATCTTTACAAAAACCCATGGGTCAAAATGTGTTTCCGACACATAATACCTGTCGAACAATAAGTTATGACATCAGTAAACGTATAGCATGTATAAATAAATTCATAAAAGCGTCGCAGAAAATATATTTCTCTAGTGCTCGCACTTATATACATATTCATATTAAATAACAAATAAATTAATAAAATTAATAAAAAGACAATCAGGAAGAGAGAATGAAAACATAAAGTTTAAAAGATATAACTTTAAAACATAAATCCGTAAAGTAGAATGAAAAATAGAAACAAATGTAAAATAGAGTGACTTTAACTTTTTATAATTTACAATAACTAACACTATTATGAGTTGTATTAATTGTAATTATATGATAATATTAAATTCTGTTTGTAAAAAAAAACTTAGAAAAAAATAATCATACTAAAAAAAATAATAATCATACTAACAAAAAATAAAAATAATAATCATACTAACTAAAAATAAAAAAACAACCATACTAAATACAAATAAAACAAAATAATCGTAATAAATAAAAAACAAAAAATAAAAATAATAATCATACTAACTAAAAAAACAAAATAACCATTCTAACTAAAAAAAACAAAATAATCATACTAACTAAAAAAAAAAAAAATAATCATACTAACTGAAAAAAAAAACAAAATAATCATACTAACTAAAAAAACAAAATAATCATACTAACTAAAAATAAAACAAAATAATCATACTAACAAAAAATAAAACAAAATAATCATAATAAATAAAAATAAAACAAAATAATCATACTAAATAAAAATAAAACAAAATAATCATACTAAATAAAAATAAAACAAAATAATCATACTAAATAAAAAAATAATCATAATAAATAGAAATAAAACAAAATAATCATACTAAATAAAAATAAAACAAAATAATCATACTAAATAAAATTAAAACAAAATAATCATAGTAAATAAAAATAAAAAAGTAATGATAATAAATAAAAATAAAAAAATAATCATACTAAATAAAATTAAAACAAAATAATCATAATAAATAAAAAAAATATTCATACTAAATAAAAAAATAATCATAATAATAAAATAAAACAAAATAATCATACTAAATAAAAATGAAACTAAATAATCATACTAAATAAAAATAAAACAAAATAATCATAATAAATAAAAATACAAAAATAATCATAATAAATAAAACAAAATAATCCTACTAACTAAAAATGAAACAAAATAATCATAATAAATAAAAAAATATTCATACTAAATAAAAAAAATAATCATAATAATAAAAATAAAACAAAATAATCATACTAAATAAAAATAAAACAAAATAATCATAATAAATAAAAAAATAATCATACTAAATAAAAATAAAACAAAATAATCATAATAAATAAAAATACAAAAATAATCATAATAAATAAAACAAAATAATCATACTAACTAAAAATGAAACAAAATAATCATAATAAATAAAAATAAAAAATAATCATACTAACTAAAAATAAAACAAAATAATCATACTAAATAAAAATTAAAAAAAATAATCATAATAAATAAAAATGAAACAAAATTATCATACTAAATAAAAACGAAAAAAAATAATCATACTAAATAACAATGAAACTAAATAATCATACTAAATAAAAATAAAACAAAATAATAATATCAAAGAAAAATAAAACTAGATAATCATCTATATATATATATATAAAAGCGAAAATGTATCTGTATTCGTTTGTATGTATGTTTGCGTGTATGCTAAAAACTTTCGACAGACACTACAAAAATTCACAAACTTGGTCTCACATAGAAGCCCTACCTTCCGGACGACAAATATCGAAAAATTGGCTCCAAGTGACCATCAAAAGTGCGTCAAATTATCGATTTTCTGCAGGGGGGGCCCAAAAAAGTGACATTTTAATGTTAAACATTACATATTTTTAAATCGATTTATAACTGCCCCCAAAAATACGGCCGCCAACTCTTCTACTTAAAGTATACAGGCGGTCGTTTATTTTGGGTCAACTTGTATTTAAAACCCGCTGAGTCATGTCACGTGATCTTGACGTCAGCAAGCTCTAATGGCGGTCTTAATTTACAATTTAAAAATGTTGTTATCGGTAAAAAAAATTAATTAAAGCTAAACTATGAACTTCTACGCTATGGCAACGTTACCAAAGTTATTACCATATTCAAAAGAGGTAGATACGATAGTTAAACGAAAAATAAAGCCAAGCCAAACATGTGAAGTAAAAAAAAGTACGCTTACAAAAAATATTAACGATCGAAGTTTTTTTAAAAATAAAAACAGCCAGACGCCATTTTCCAGACGCCATTTTCCAGTCTTTAGAGTAAGGCAGAAGAAGTGAGAGAGAGAGAAAGAGAGTGAGAGAGAGTGTGAGAGTGAGAGTGAGTGAGAGAGACGCAAACAGAGAGAGAGATAGATGTCTAGACAGAAAACGAGCAAAACGTTAACTTTTTCACCCCGAAATGACGTCGTGACCTGATTTACTTTAAGTAGTTGATAAACCAAACAAACTTTAAAGACGTCGCTTTAGCTCAGGTAGTTAAGGCTTTGGTTCATTATCTAAACGTTTTGGGTTCGAATCGTGGTGTGAGTTTTTTTCCGATTTTTTTTAATTTAAATATTGAACCCTGTATTATTTCAGCCATTTGTCACGTAACGTTCGTTCATTTTTCTGTTTAAATCGTTCGTTTGACTTAAGTTATTTTTTGGTGTTTTACCCCCCCCCCGCTTAATTAAAACGTTGTTTTCTTTTCTTACTTCTCCTGTAACAATGCTTACATCTTCATCGTCGTTGTCGTTTCGCTCGACGACTTTCAAACATCTTTCACTTCTGGCTGGCCGATTGTATTTTCAAACTTCGCCTCAGGGGGTAGGCTTCGATCCTACCCCCCGGCTTCTTTTTCATTAAACACCACACACCCCTACAAACACCCGGGCAACGCCGACTACCCCTCGCTAGTACTAAATAAAAATAAAAATAAATAATCATACTAAATAAAAACGAAAAAAAATAATCATGCTAAATAAAAATGAAACTAAATAAAAATAAATATAATAATCTAAAAATAATCTAAATAAAAATAAAAATAATAATCTAAAAAATAATCTAAATAAAAATAAAAATAATAATCATACTTAATAAAAATAATACAGAATAATGATACAAAATAAAAATAAAACCAAATAATCATATTAAATAAAAATAAAATATAATTATACTAAATAAAAATAAAACAAAATAATCATAATAAATAAAACAAAATAATCATACCAAATAAAAATAAAACAGTATAATCTTACTAAATAAAAATAAAACAAAAAATAAAAGAAAAAATACATTAAATTTTATTATTTACTGAAAATATTGAAATAGAATAAGCACGAACCAAGTTTCTTTGCAATGATTTCCTATATTTGGAACACATTACCACAGGCCCTTGCATCGCATATTACAACACACTTGTGTATAGTATCTTATATGAAAAAGTCACTAGGCATAAACAGTTCTTATATATAATCATGTGTTGTTTATTATGTTCATTATTTTTTACCCTCTTTAATAATCTTTAATTTTAATCAATTATTATTATTTTTTTTTGCAATCAATAAATCTCATTTAATTTGTTGATCTATTAACTTTGTTATTTATATGTAGTATGACCCATTAGTGACACATGTTTGGATTCTTCTAGTTTTATTTTTCAATTTCTGTTCTTTATATAGTTTAAATAAAATCATTGATTATAATACTGTATACTTAGAGTAGATATCACCTACACCGCCGATGTAACTTCGTCGAAAATGTGTATACTTGTTGATAATCTAATGTTCTTTCTCAAAATGTTAGCAAAGTGAACAGACACTTATATAAAGCTATGGTTGTGTCCTTAAAACATCATGTCAAGTCTGCAGCTGAATGGGGCTAAAATCTGCATGCTTGTTACAATTATAATAAACTTTACGAATAACCGAGAGTCCAACGTTCACCGTTGTTGCCATAATACTCACACGAAATAGTATTTGAAACACATTAAGTGTGATCACCCTCTACTGGCATAGTACACCTATGACACTGACACGGATCGTATACATATAAAGCTACCATACACTAGAGCCTATTTTATCATATCTAGGCTGATATACGAAGTGCTAGAATCTTTCTATTCGATCAGGATACAAAAAGACGCTTTAGTAGATTCCGTGTGGACTATGAAGCTCTGCCTCCCACCATCGCTGCAACATTATATCGCTGCTCTTTTTTGTTGCATTTTAATGGTATACGTTTAATGGTATGCATTTAATAGTATGCGTTTAGAGCAATTTGCTGCACTCGTTAATCCTTAACTTAAATAACTCAAACAACGTAAATAAGTCCAACAGCGCAAATAACTCCAACAACGTAAATAACTCCAACAACGTAAATAACTCCAACGGCGTAAATAACTCCAACAACGTAAATAACTCCAACAGCGTAAATAACTCCAACAACGTAAATAACTCCAACAGCGTAAATAACTCCAACAACGTAAATAAGTCCAACAATGCAAATAACTCCAACAACGTAAATAACTCCAACAACGTAAATAACTCCAGCAAAGTAAATAACTCCAACAACGCAAATAATTCCAACAACGTAAATAACTCCAACGACGTGACTAACACACTTGCTATTTCTAATATTTTCACTCAGTTCTCAACGTTTTTTTTTTAATTCGTCTTTGTAAAGCTATTTGGTCTTACTTAGTTGTTCACCCATAAGAATATATATATATATATATATAGACTATAAATCCGTAAGTATAAACACAAGTTCTTCTCTATGGAAAAGGCCCACCGACAGACAAAGAAAGCAGCTAAAATACTTTGAAGCTGATAAGTATTTATCTATAAATATACATGTATAATGTTAATTTTAGTTTATTATTTATTTAGTTGTTATTATTGTTATTATTATTATTATTATTATTATTATTATTATTATTATTATTATTATTGTTATTATTATTATTGTCACATTTTGTGTATGGCTGTTCGTATTGTCCGATTCTATGCTGATAGGCGGTTTATGATAAACGATCATAGGCTATCAGCATCTTCTTTTCTCTGTCCTCCAGCACTTTCAGCTGGGATTTTGCGGTTCACAGCAAAGAAGTTTTCTGAAGTACCCCAACATTGCAATGGAATCTAATTTTCCAAATCCACTTGTTAAATATTTTGTCACACTCCCCAGAGGTTCTATAAGAACATGTAAAAATTCTAAGTTCTTCAACCTCTACATCATTTCGACCAACTCCTTTGGTCCTTATTATCATAACTCACTAGGAGTTTTCACATTTGCGAGCATATATAATTTAAAACAAACAGTTTGCAGGGTTGCCTGGAGTCTGAGTGACAAGAAGTCTCCCCAGATTTCTTGTTATCTCTGCGTCTTTCGATAAGTCTCTGCAAATCCATTTGCGTTATTGCAATAGTCATCTCCCATTGATTTCTTATTGATATTCCATTAGGATTTGGATTTTTTTTTAGAAGGTGGTCACCACTTATCAAGGTCCGGAAGCCACTCGAGAATCAGGGTCATTGCGTGTACAGTACGTTAGTATTGGAGATTTGATAAAGTGCCTTATGTAAAGGAACGGTTCATCAGGAATTTGTTTATGTGGGACTTGAACGCATCCAGGTTGTATCAGATGGGAAACAGGCAAACGGAACAGTTCCACAGGCGTGCACTTCTAAGAAAGAAGCTTTGTTCATTGAATCAATTGGTTTGGGCACAGATAAAGAGTGGGGAAATTTTTTTTAGAGTGGTTTCAGCAAGACGGGTGTGTTTCGTGATTGGAGCTCAGACGAGCACTTGCCATGGAAGTAACGATAAAACTAAGACAGGCTCGCAACGTCTCTCCTGTGGGAGAGAGGTTGCAGGAAGAGAAAAGGGCATCCCACACTAAGCTACGAAGCCTATTTTGTACTCTCTCTAGCGAGGATAGGCTGTTTTTAGCAGCTTTTTTTACACAGGCATCACCACATTATCAAGGCCAAGAGGTCACTCGAGGATAAGGATTAAAGAGTGTACAGTAGAAATTGGACAATATAGTAATCATTAGTAATGAAAATTCGGTAAATTTGATAACTTATATGGAACGGATCATCAAGAACTTATTTACGTTAGACTTGAAGACAACCATATTGTAGTCAGCCGGAAAGCAGGAAAACGGAAGACAATTCCACAGGCGTGCTGTTCTAAGAAAGAAGCTTTGTTCGTGGAATCTACGTTTAGGTTTAGGCACAGATAAAGAGTGGGGGAATTATTGATAGTGTTTTCAGCTAGACGAGTGTTTCTTGTGAAAGTTAGGAAAGGGGGGACCATGGACTGAAGCTCAGTCGAACACTTTCCATGAAAATAACGATACATCAGAGACAAACTCGCGACATCTCTTCTGTGAGATAGAGGTTGCAAGAAAGAGAAAAGGGCATCTCCTACGAGGCTACGAAGTCTATTTTGAACTCTATCAAGGCAGGACAAGTCCTTTCTAGCAGCTCCTGCCCAGATGTGGCAACAGTATTCCATCCTTGGACGTATCTAGCTCTTATATAGATAGAGAATTGCATCAGCAATGAGATATCTACCGAATCGATAGAAAGATCCCACCATTTTTCCAGCGGTCTTGGCAACAGATTTGATGTACGTGTTCCATTTAAGATCAGGAGTAATGGTCAAGCCCAGAAGCTTGTCAAAACTTGAGGCCTCTTGAAGACGAGAGGCATTCATTTCAATTGATGCCAGATGTGGATCAGAATGTTGATGATGTAAAGAGAGAAGCTTGGTTTTAGATGTATTAAAAGCAACCAGTCATGCCTTTCCCCATTGTACTACTTGCTCAAGATCAGAGAAGAGAGAATCGGAGAGAACTTGGTCGTTTACTGTCTCAGATGTGCTACCATAGATGGTAGTGTCGTCAGCATAAATGTCTACAAATGATGTAAGGATGTAGAAAATTCTATCAGCAGTGAGATATCTTCTGGAGCGGTAGAAGGATCCTATCATTTTTCCAGCGACCTTGGCAACACATTTGATGTCCGTGTTCAATTTCAGGTCAGGAGTAAAGGTCAAGCCCAGAAGATTATCAAAGCATAGGGCTTCCCCTAGTCGAGAGCTATCCATTTCAATTAATGCCAAATGAAGATCAGAGCGTTGATGGTGTAAAGATAGGAGCTTTGTTTTAGATGCATTAAAAGTAACCACTCATCTCTTCCTGCCCCCATAGTACCACGCGCTCGAGGTCAGAGGAGAGAGAATCAGAGAGAACTTTGTCATTTGCGGTATTCGATGTGTTGCCATAGATAGCTGTGTCATCAGCATAGATGTCAACGAATGATTTAAGTATGTGTTTTGGGAGTTTAGTGCTTTCTCTCCTCTGGCTTTCAATTATCTTTGACCCTCCTTATTTATTTGGGGTGGCACTAGATTATAGTGATACAAAAACGAATAGATTGAGAAAAATTCTACAATAATGCACTTTCAGTTTTCTTGATCTCATGTTGTGTTTTCTGTAGTAAGGTTTCTATATGCTCGGCAAATGTAAATGTTTGTAATTCAAGCGGGGAATACATACGTACATATTATATGAAAAAAAAAACTTTTCCTCAGATATAAAATTATATAACTGGCTATTGTAGAACTGGATAATATTGTTTTACTGATTATTAGTTCTTTGATATATGTTTATATTTGTTAATTAGATTTGTTTATCGATTTGTAAATTATGGAACTAAAATGTATTAAACAAGTCTCAATCAACAACGAGTTCCATAATTTACTAATTGATAAACAAATCAAATTACCAAATATAAACATTAGTCAGAATCAATTGACAAGCATCACAATAATAATAATCTGCAATTGTAATTATGAAGCTCAAATATATATATATATATATATATATATATATATATGCCTAATGTACTGCTGTCTCACACACTTACACTTCACAGTCAGATAAACTATTCTAAAAAATTACGACTCCGAAAACTAGTACATAATCCATTGGTATATTTATTTAAAGAGAAATATTAAAACTGAAAAAGGAAAAAATAGACGGGCATGAGAAAGTAAACACTATAACAACTAACGAGGGTATGAAAATGAAGGAGTTACAGAAACTGAAATACTAAAACAGTTCGTAGAGAAATGAAACATGAAATGTCACGTTGCAAAGTTTACAATCACATCGTCAAGAAGAAGAAATAAGTAAACATACCGTTCATTCCGGGGATGGGAGCCGATGCAGAAGTAAGAGGCGTGCTGTTTCGTCAGCGGTTGTAATATGGAAGTAAATGCAAACCGGAAGTGGAATTTAGGAGCTCTATAACGTTTTTAGATACAAGTAACTTAAAGGGGGATAACAGGTTCAAAATAGGAAAGAGAACATCTAATTTTAAGGAAAACAAATGCTATAGATTAGCAAATATCTCAACAACTTGACCTGAGGAGAAAAAACAAATATAATTTTAGGAATAAGCATCCGAAATTAGACTAAATTGGCTAAGAAACCTTGGACACCAAAAATGTTATTGGCCAGTGTAATTGTCGTTTACTGAAGTTCCAATGTTGGTCTCGTTTTTAGTGCCGATATCATGCAGTTAAAATCGTGTATATTTAAGCAGGAAGTCTTCATTTGGACAGCTCCTATTAAATAGTACGGAGTGCCTCTGTTTGATTACACTTCTTTTAATTTTTTTTTTTTTTTTGATGATCGGATAACCTTTTTTTTTGTATTTTTCTTGAATTGTTGTAAATAGGATCCGTACATTTCTTTAATTTTTATTTTTTTCGTTATTTCGCGAACATTTTCAACTGTATCGTCCAATCGTGATCTGGCTGTTATGTCCGTTAACCTTTAAATGTGTGAAAATTTAAAAGGAAGTATGAATATCGAATGCCGCATGCGAAGTCCTTGCCGCGTGTTAGATGGAGGGGCAAAATAAGTTTATGAACGATATCTACACGGGTTCATTTTAATATTTACAAAATGGTAGAATTTTAAATGTACAGGTGTTTATGATTATCCTTATAATATATCGGCGTGGCCCAGTTAAAAGATATGCTTAAATATGCAAATTATCGAAACAATTCTCTATCGATTACATTGCTCCTAATGTAGAGTAGTGAGATAAAAAAAGTAAAAACATATCTATATAACTTGGCTTGGCTTATATACATATATATATATATATATATATATATATATATATATATATATATATATATATATATATATCATCCCTTATTTAAATGATTGACGGTTCACAGAGTCTTATAATTATCTACGTATATTTTCACCCAGTTCATACAATATGCTTAAACATTATATTTGAATCTGTGCCCATTGCGTGTGTATGCACTATAGAATCAAACCATCTCTTGAATATTATATATCATTATATATCATTATGAATAATTTACCCGGTGGACTAATTCGCAAAAACAAAAGAAAAAAAACTAAAATTATAAAGATAATGTCGTTCATGAAATTACGTCCGTGTTTGTTTACAATATCACGGCACCTGAGTTTTGGGTTGACACTCTAAAAAAATTGTCTTCCTTCTCTCATAGTGAAAAAATAATTTTTACAGAGAAATATTTCACGTTACACCCGCCCATTTTACATCATTGTAACCTTAAATATTGCCATGTAAAACTTGGTTTTTATCTATAAGAGAAGAAAGATTATTTTCAATATTGGATTCCTTTTGATCAAGAACACTGCATGAAAAATAGCTTATCTTTGTGTGGAAGTTGCAAAATGTAGGTTCAACCATTTCGGATCATACGAGGAAGGAACTCACATTCGCATAACAGTACTTTTGTATAATAGTAGAGATATATATTCTTTTATTTTTCAAAATAATGCTAAACATAATGGATAGTTACTGTGTTTACCTTACTTGAAAATGAATTTTAAGTGATCTTGGAGAAATCCGGCTCAAATATAATCATGCATTTTTTTTTCCTACGGTTTAATAGAATGCTAATTTGCGCACATGCTGTTTATAGAAAGTATCAAACGCTAAGTATTGATTTTTCAGTTAGTTTTTCTAGAAAAAACTTTTAATTCGAGGCGACATTCAAAGAAACAAAATATTCAATTTTCTGTTAGGATTTCATTTCTCTTTAACATGTTTTGGAAACATTGGTTTCTACAAAAAAAAAAAAGAAAAAACACTATTTGAATTACATTCCGATTTTACTTTTTTCTTCACTAGTCTTTGAAAGTTGTATATCAAATATATGTTTCTGTTTTCTGTATTTGACACCAAAAACATTATGCTTTAATAAGGATAGATATTCTGCATATATTTTCATACGATAAATATGACGCAATATCTGAGGAGAATGAATTATTTTCCCGTCTTTTGTCTCTAAATAATGTAAAAAATTAAAAAGTATTAAGGCTTACACAACTTCTAAATTAGAAATGTTTGCAAGAAAATAATGTGTCTACATTACTTACTACGTTGAATATAGAATAAGTGACGTTTAATTACTTATTATATAAATCTCACCTGCCCGTTTAAATGTATGTATGTATGTATGTATGCATGTATGTATTTGCATGTCTGCCTTCTACACAGGTGACTGATTTTTCCGAGATCGGAATCATTTTGAAGCTCGACAATTGGGACGACAAATATCGATAAATTGTCTAAAAACATAAATTTCATCACCCTAAACTAGGCATTCTTCTACAAGGATGGTTTGCTTTTGTCGCCGATATTTTAGAAAGTAATCCCATCTTTTAGATTGACTAGCCTTAGTTTAAACCTTCGTCGAGATGGATGCAACAGCATATACGTCACTTTCTTTTTACGTTTTTTTTTTCCTCCTTCGCGGTAGGGGTTCGGGCTTGCCTACTACAACTTATTATTGTGGGGGGTGAGGGGGGATCAACACACCTTCAAACACCACCGCAACACCAAGCACTCGTGTCATAAAACAATTAAACGTTATACATACATATATATATATATATATATATATATATATATATATATATATATATTAAATATAATGGGCGAAAGTCTCTCGAGAGCTCTTTCAGCTATCATCTCATCAGGAGAAAATCGATAGCGTAAAAATAATACTACGTTGAAAGTAAAGAGTTCTGATGGGGAACTATTGAATGTGCCAAAAATTACGGGGACACTAAAATAAAGTTTATTAACGTTTAAAAAACGATAAAAATAATGGCACAACGAGGGGAAAAAATAAATGAATAAACGGGAGAAAATATTTACAAAGAGAAACAATGCGTTAGATATTTCTTTCTGCCGGCACAAAGAAGGTTTCCGCACCGCAATAGAAACAGACTCCAAAATCTTTAAATGGTTTCTGGAGTACGCTCTATGTAGCACCTCGAACCATTCAATTTTATATCTATCGGCACAGAATGGGTTGACAACCAAATGCTGGCCAATAGCAGAGTCCAAGGCTGCTGAAGGAGGGAGACTATCAGACCGCATCCTCCCTTGTCTGATCTTCGATGGAACATGCTGGTTTATACGAGTCAAAAGATGCAAGGATGTTCGCCCTACATAACCAGCATCGCACTGGCATTTGAATTGATATACGATATTGCTATTTTGGATGTAAGGCAAACTATCCTTGCGAAAATAAGGAAATGCAGGTCTCGTAGTATATACCAAACGCAAGGACACAGAATAAAAGCAGTCGTAAATACTTCTGCGAATCTGTTTAGAAAGTCTGTTACTCTCTTCCCCAATCCACGGTAATTTTAAATAAACCGGGCATTTCAAAGGTCCAAACTTTCTAGGGGATTTTAAATCCGCAACCTTTTTTAAAATACAGTCATCAATAAGGTCAACAGGATAACCATTATTGATGAATATTTCCTTGATCTTATCGGGTTCGGCGTCCAATCTGTTAGGTGAACAAATCACCAGGTACATATAGTAACAGAGGGCGATACTAATAATAGGACGATAAAGATAAAAATAACAGTAAAAATGAAAGTAAGGGAAAATGGGGTAAATATATACATACACACACATATATATGCATATATATACATACATATACATACATATATACACTTATATACATACATATATATATACATACACATACAAACCCATGGATATATAGAAATCGAGGTGAGATATTAGGTACGGGCAAAATGAATGCCAATGCTTCAAATGTATAAACATATTGACCCCTCCCTTTCCTAAAAACTTACCAAGAATCAGGAAATTAACCAATTTTAATGAAATTGTCAGCATTTATTAAATGATGATCGCGGAATATAATGAACTAATTATTTTTATTTAAATCCGAGAGGAAATGTGTTTTTTTCTTTAAACAAAAATACCTTTACTAAAGTTATAGTTTTCAGTAGTAAATAAAAAACGCAAGAATGTATTTATTTTTTATACAAATAAAGCATCTTAATTTGTAACAATAAAAATAAAATAAAATAATTTTATAGGAACATTACGAAAAAAAGCCCCTAAATCCGTATTAATGAATTCTATATAACTCGATGAAAAATAAATTTCTCGAACTACCGATATTACCATTGAATTAAGCATTACTTATTTAATATTTTCACAAAAAAAATATAATTGCAAAAAATATTTCTACTTTTTTTTTTAAATTACGGGTTTCGCATAATTTTTACATGCCATATTTTAATAATTTCCTTGCCCGCAAGAATGGGAAACTTTCGGCGTAACATATCTTTATATAATATTAAACAATGATTAAGAAAAAAAAATAATTTAAAAATAGGAACATAGAAAAATAATTCAATTAAAAATGCAAAAATTAATACAAACGTTCAAAAAAGGAATGTACGGATGCACGACTAGGAAAAAAGAACATTCTACCTTTTAATTACATGACGTTATTTTTACAGTCTTTCGACTGCCTGAGATTTTGGGCCTTCGTAATTTTCGTGTTTACAAAACTTTAGTTTGTTGCGTGTTGCGAATCACTCTTTTGGCTAATTAATTTATTTTGTGTACAAACAAGGCGATTTCTTTCAATTATATAATTCAATATCTTAGGACTTTACTTTACTAATTATCTTTGAAATAGACCCAGAAAACTAATATTTATCTTTTAAAGGATTTTTTACAATGAATTTATTTAACAACATTTAGGTGAATTGGGTGGCTCGCCATGAAAGCGTTTCCATAACTTGTTTTTTTTCACTTGTACAAATATTTTTCCCATTTTGGAAATAAGTTTAGTCCTTAATCTTTCAAATGCAACCTAAAAGCAGTCGAAAACCTACAATAAAATTATGATAAATCGGCTTTCGCAAATAGGTCCTTCATTTTTCTCCGCCCATTTCCCCGTACCTATGGCATATATATATATATATATATATATATATATATATATATATATATATATATATATATATATATATATACTAATAAATATAAGTATACACGTGTACAATATATGTACATGTGTTGCATTTGGCACTCTACCCGCCTAGTTAATTATACTTATATTTATTTGTATATATTTATATATATATATATATATATATATATATCTACCCTCCATTTCTATATATGCATCTGTTTGTATGTGTATGTGTGTATATGTATGTTACTAAATGGTAACTTTAACAGGGGATAACGGAATGACTTAGACATTTCTGCGTCAAGAACACACTTCATCTCGTATGCGTACGTTTTAACCTCCACATATTTTTTTGTCAATCTTTCTTTATTTGAAACCACGAAACCGACTTTTAATAAGATCAAAGATTCTGCTTGTACTGAGTTCATACAACCTTATCTCAGTGAAGATTGTGTTGATTTAAAGTACACCTGAGAGTTCGATAAAATATAGAAAAAAATACTTAAACAATTATACAAATCGATTTTTTCATGTAAAGATTACATTAAATCGAGAAAGGTTTTCTATAAGAAATCAAATTTGGAAATGTTAGCTCGTCGATAACTTACCGGACAAAAAGTGTTTCGTAAAATGTAGCGTACTAGTTAAGAGACACATTTTATTTTTTCAAAAGCGAGAAGTAAAGCGGCCAATGAAAAGACGAAATTCAAGTCATTTTTATATTTTGTTAAAATACCTTTTAAAGCAATCACATAGTATATTTCTATTTTTTACTCTTTCTTAAATTCTAAATGCTTTATTACTACTAATTATTCGCGGTAAACAATACCGTCTATTCAAAAATAGAAGAAATCACAAATACCCCCCAAAAATGTTTGCAAATAGTATAGTAGCAATAATCGTTATTAAAATTATAAACACAAGGTTATGAGAACGATTGTGACAGTCATCTTAATGAGAGTATTAGTATTACATGTAATAGTCAGAAAAAACTATGTACAACTGTTAATGATTTTCCTTAAAGGCACGACGTTTTCAATAACACAGATCGTATATAGTGGTGAGCTCATACTATGTATCTAAGACATATTTGGACAGCTGTCCTGTCAATTTGTTGGGCAGGGGTTTGTTATACATGCATACATATATACATATATATATATATATATATATATATATATGTATATATATATGTGTGTGTGTATATATAAATATAAATATACGTATATGTATATATGTGCATATATATATTAATGTATATATATTTTATGTATATATGTACATATATGAATATATATATTTGTATCTATACGTATATATGTATATACATGTAAATATACATGAATATATATATATATATATATATTTATGTATATAGATATATAGTTATGTATATATATGTATGTGCATATGTATGTATATATATATATATGTATATGGGAATATATATATGTGTATATATAAATGTATGTGTGTATATACGCATATATATATATGTATATGTATATATATATATATATTATACCTCTATTAGGAATATATATGCGTATATATCTGTATATATATGGATATGCATTTATGTATATCTATATGTAGATGTATATATGTATACATACGTATATATATATATTTATTTATGTATATGTGTGTATATATATGTATATATATGAATATATAGCTATGTGTACATATATATTTATGTATATATATATATATATATATATCTTTATATATATGTATATATATATTAATGTATATATATGTATAAATATGTATATATATATATATATATATATATATATATATATTTATATATATGTATATACTGATATCTATATATATAAAAATGTAAATGTTGGTTCGTTCGGAGTTAATTGTCTAAAAAACCACTGGACGGATGGCTTCCACGTTTTGGTATAATATGTTTACTATATCCATGTGTGTTTTTATATATTCCTTTTTAATTATAACATTATACTTAATTTTTCTATGATAAATAGGTGGCTTTCTTTTTACCGAGAGCCGATTTTTTTATTTAGGGACAATTATTTATTACCGCTTCCTGTCACGTGACCAGTGTTACAATTTAGCGGTTTTCCTGCTAGATCTGGAGATTTCGTTTACAATCTAGCGGGAAATTCTAGAAAATCTGGAGGTATTTGGCACCCAGAGACACCCGCATTAGATTGCTTGAAAATACTTTAAAACATAAAATAAACTCATTCATGTAAGTAAAAAAAGTAGCATTTATTGCCTTTGGTAACAATTATGTATTGATTATTTGTTTTGTTTTTCACCTTTTTTTCGACTAACCATTCTTAAATCTCACTATAAAATCGATTTGTCCAAGTACATTTTAGGTGGGGGGGGGCATTCCAATCTCCCCGAAGGAGGTTTTATTACTGTACACGGGTTTGTATTACTGTACACATAGATTCGAAAAAGTTGTCAAAAAACAAATATATAACAAATAAATTTTATCAAAGGCAAGATAAGTTACTTTTCTGCCAAACTGGCTAGCGATTTTCTGGACATTTCTTTCTCCTGATCTCGCGGGTTTTGTTTTAATCTCAGTTGACAACATTGCATCACTAAAAAAACACCACAGGCTTAATGTAAACAGAATGTGTTTACAATATCGGTAAATTTTCAATGGGTTTATTGATAATGTAACCATGTGATTGAACTTTAATTTAAATTAACCACACGTGGTCGAAAAATGAATGCCGACGCTCAAAGTGTATTTTGATTCCTCCCTTTGCTTAAAAATTCACCAAAAATCAGGAAATTAACGAATTTTAATGAAAATTGCAGTATTTTTCAAATAATGATCGCAGAATATAATGAACTAATTATTTTTACTTAACTCTTGGTGAAAATGTTTTATTTTGTTTAAACAAAAAATACCTTTACTAAAGTTATGGTTTTCAGTAGTAAATAAAAAACGCAAGAATTTATTTTTGCTTTTTTTAAAGCATCGTAATTTGTAACAATAAAAAATAATTTTTACAGTAACATTATGAAAAAAGCCCCTAAAGTCCGTATTAATGTATTCGATATAACTCGAAGAAAAATGAATTATCGGATACTATTCAGGAAATTAAAGATTCAATTAGATTCCTATTTCAGTCACCTAAATTATTTAAGGTGAAATGAGTTTAGGAATTTATAGCCAAACCTAAATATTTTTTTTTTGGTAAATATCCAGATACACTACTACAGAACACCGACCACTCTAATTTGTTTGGGGGGGGATGTGATGTTGGGGGCGCACGCCAACATCACATCCGCTCCCCCCCCCCCGCTCGCACCCCCAATGTACAAAGTAAAATCTTCGGAAAATGTTAAATGGTGTTCTAATTGGTAAATGTCGGTGCGTTACTTACGGAAAATTTGAAAATTCGATGTTCCAGGTAAAAAAAAAAACAGATAAATTACCCCCCCCCAACTCCAACTTGGTGTGCTTTCCTTTTCTTATTTTATTTCTTTTTCAGCTAATTTTAAATTTTCCACCCAAAAAGCGCTATAATGTATTTTTGAAAATTAGAAAATTCTATGTCCTGGAAAAAAAAATCCCCTCCCCCCAACATAGTTTGCTTGGTGAAGCCGTCGTTTATGCTACAGTGTGCATGCGCGTAGCATAAACGGATGCTGCAAAATGGTGGAAAGAAGTTCGTGGGTTCAGGGGTAAATACCATGCAAACGGTAAATTTGCCCCAAGTTTGACTATCAGATTCGTTGTCAGCGACCTCAATTACCTATAAAAAAACAAATTAGAGTGGTCGGTGTTCTCTAGTAGCGTATCTGGATATTTACTTTTTTTTTCTTGCTTAAAAAAAATAGCATTAATACAGTAAGTTAGGTAAACTGACTATTTCGTTTAAATATGGAATTATTTCCCTTTCGCTATTAACTTTTAAAAAAAATTTTTTTTTTAATAAATATTTTGTGGGGTTTGTATTACTGTACACATAGATTCGAAAAAGTTGTCCAAAAAGAAATATATAACAAATAAATGTTATCAAAGGCAAGATAAGTTACTTTTCTACCAAACTGGATATATTTTTCGTGTTTTTATTCAATGTAACATGTTTATTCAGCTCGAAAACCATACAGTGTTTACCGATGTATTGGAACATTCAAGATGGCGTCTGATTCTCTCTTTAACACGGTAAGTGTGGGAAAAGATGTTATAAATAAAAAAACCGGATAAAATACTGTTAAAAACTCGCTAAATCTATGTTACCGTGACATAGGTTGACATATATTCGGCGGGTTTTTAATAGTATTTTGTATAGTTTTTTATTTATAACACCTTTTTCCATACTTACGGTGTTAAAGAGGGTGTGAGACGCCATCTTGAATTTTCGAATACATCGGTAAACACTGTATGTTTTTTGAGCTGAATAAATATGTTACATTGAATAAAAACACAAAAAATATATCCAGTTTGGCGGAAAAGTAACTTATCTTGCCTTTGATAACATTTATTTATATATTTGTTTTTTGACAACTTTTTTGAATCTATGTGTACAGTAATACAAACACCCATTTTGTGTTTTATATACATAAAGTACAATTGTTGAATGTTACTGTTTTGATTATATTCGTTTGGGGGGGGCACAATTAAAAAATTAAGAAAGATTAAAATGAAGCGAAATTTAAGTTTCCGTTCCATTTTTACAACAACCGTAAAACAGTGCATACTCATCAAGTTTTATCGTAATTTATAAGCATATTGAAACACTAAATCAACATTTTATTTATTTCTTTGCATGATTAATGATGGAAGTATTTTTCTGTTTATTTTCTTAACATCTGTTAAACAAAATAAATAATTTGTACATTCTCTTGAAAAAAAAGAATCAAACTTTTCTCTACTTTCACATGTGTTCCATTTTAACAAACTGAGCCACAGCAACGCGTGGCCGGGTACAGCTAGTATATATGTATATTAATATGCATGTGCATGAATATATATGCATATATATGCATATAGATATATAAATATATATATATGTATACAGATATATAAATATATATATATATGTGTATATATATGTGTAAATAAATATATGCATATATAGGTATATATATATATATATATATATATATATATGTATATAGATGTACAAATATGGATATATGCATATATATTTTAACAAACTGAGCCACAGCAACGCGTGGCCGGGTACAGCTAGTATATATGTATATTAATATGCATGTGCATGAATATATATGCATATATATGCATATAGATATATAAATATATATATATATGTATACAGATATATAAATATATATATGTGTGTATATATATGTGTAAATAAATATATGCATATATAGGTATATATATATATATATATATGTATATAGATGTACAAATATGGATATATGCATATATTTATATATATATATGTATATGCGGATATGTATTTGTATATATATATATATATATATATATATATATATATTTATATTTAGATATATTTACATATGTTTATGCATACTTATATACACCGATGAAGACTGAAGGATCGGTCGAAAATATGTACCTGTAAAAGAAGATTTTGAATTTTTTTTCATAATATTATTTTGTATTCCTGCTAGTTACCTATTGAAAACGAATAAAGAAAATTTATAAGCGTTTATACTTTTCGTATTATTGTTATACATTTCCATTCATATATATATATATATATATATATATATATATATATATATATATATATATTTATATATATTTATATATCTATTCATATATATATATATATATTTATATATGTTCATATTTATATATACATATACACATATTTATATATCTATATTTATATATATATATATTAATATACACATATATTTTTATATGAATATTTATATATATTTATATATAAATTTATATGTATATATTTATATATATATATTTATATATATATTTATATATATCCATACATTTATACATATAGTTATACATATTTATATATATATACTTATGTATATTTATATATATATATATATATATTTATTTATATATTTATAAATATTTATTTATATATATATACATATTTATATATATATTTACATATATATATATTCATATATAAAAATACGTATGATATATATTTAGATATATATGTGTTTCTATATATATATCAATATATTTCCTATGTATTTATATATATATATAGAGATACACACACACACACACACACATATATATATATATATATATATATATATAAATTTATAGAATCTCCTAAAACTGGCCCGACGACCATAAGATTTCTAAAAAGCCACACCTTCCCAAATCCACCGTTGTAGCTATCGTAAACAAGTTCCAACCACAAGGTCACGTTCTGAATGTTGAATTTAGATATATATTTTTCTTTTATTAACGTTTTTATCTGCTTAGTTACACATGGTTCTGTTACTTAATCGTATCAGTTACCTAGCAACGTCGTTAAATTGGACAGACGTTGTTATTATTATTTGGAAGACAATATGAAAAGGAGACGATAGCAAAAAAAAAAACGAAGTTTTTTTGCCATTGACTTTTTCTTAAATCTTTATTTCAAATCATAATAACCATTTCTGTTCAAGTCTTAAAATATAGCTGGATCGCGGATACGATTCGGTCACCGAAACAGGTGTAACTAAACAGATAAAACGGTAATAAAATAAAAAAAATACATATACATATATTCATATATATATATATATATATATATATATATACATATTTCTTTACATATATATAGATTTATATATAAATGTATTTATACATATATATTATATATATATATTTATACATGTATTTTTATATGTATATTTGTATATATATATATATATATATTTATACATACATTTGTATGTATATATTTATATATATATATATATTAGATACATATATATTATATATATATTTATATATATATATATATTCATATATATTTATTTATATATACACATATATACATATATGTTTATACACACACACATATATATATATATATATATATATATATTTAGTAATGCTGTTGATAACTTAAAATTCAAATTAGAATTTAAAATTAAACATCTGTTTCATAAGAAGGACCAACAAACAAAGTCAATAATTTGTGCGATCATTTCGGATACGATGTTTTTATTGTGATAGACATTAAGCCATACATAAATATATATGTATATATATATATATATATTTATATATATATATATATATATATATATATATATATATATATATACTAGCTGTACCCTGCCACGCGTTGCTGTGGCTAAATTTGGTGTAATGGAAAATTCTAATAAAAAGAGAAAATGCATGTTTCTTATATTCTTAGTACAGCAATCCACTCTAAAAAAAAAATGAAAAAAAATGGTACTCTCGCAGAATTGGATCCTGATCCTCAGGATTACCGTCAATCATTGCTTGGGCTCGACCAACAATCAGTGGATAAAACTAACGTTGAAACGCTAAATGTTTTTTTTACTGTATACAAAAATATGAGTTAGTAATTTATATTTGAGTGATGGGGGGGTTACTATACACAGATTCGAAAAAGTTGTCCAAAAACAAATGAAAGCAAAGGTAAGGTAAGTTACATGTCTACCTAACTGGATAATTGCTTAGTGTTTTTATGTAAGGTAAAATGTTTAATCGGCTGGAAAAACAGAAATGGTTGCAGACTGTTGAATACGTTAAGTTTGGGAAATTAAGTTGAAAACTAAAAACTATACAAAACAGTGTCAAAAACCCACCGAATGTGTTACCATGACATAGGCTGACATAATCGGTGGGTTTGTGACAGTATTTTGTATAGTTTTTTTAGTTTTAACTTACTTTCTCAAACTTAACATAATCAACAGTGTCCGCCACCACTTGTATCTTTCAAATACACCGATAAACACTGTTTTTCGAGCTGACTAAACGGTCCATTAAATGAAAAGGGTTTGTATTAACAGATACAAAGATGTTGTCAAAAAATGAATATATAACAAAGAAATGTTATCAAAAGCAAGAAAAGTAAATGTTCTACCTAACTGGATAAGATTGTAGTGTTTTTATGTAATGTATAATGTTTAATCAGTTCAAAAACATGCAGTGTTTATCGGTATTTTTGAAAAATACAAATGGCGGCAGACTGTATCGAACACGTTAAGTTTGGGGAAATTTTGGGAAAATGAGTTTAAACTAAAAAACTATACAAAATACTGTTAGGAACTCACTCAATATATGTTACTGTGATGTAGGCTGACATATAATCAGTGGTTTTAAATTTTGATCAATACAGGTAACGACTTTTAAGAGTCCCTTTTAGTGATTACCTGGTTTGAGGATATTATACAACTAAATGGCAAATCTGCCCCAAAAATCCGGTATTATTTTACTTTAAGGCCCGTCTCATGTTCGTATATAACGAAATATTTTATTGTGGATTTCAGGGTACTAAAAACGAATCTGCAAACCGTTTCCGTCGCAAAAAGAAAGTTTTCATGATATGAAGAAATTACTTTTTCGAAAAGTGGGTGATCACTTTTCAATTTAAATTTAACTTAGAATGAGCCCCACTTTCTGGCCACCTGAGAGAGGGGCATATTTCTGTGTGGGGGGGGCGACCCCCCACCTCTCCAACCAATTTAAGCAGGTAATTTTAAAGGATTTTCCAAGGGTAGAAAGAAAGCCCCCACCCCAAATATTGTGGCCACAAAGTGGGTGATCATTTGACGTTAAATTATTATGGAAAAGTGAACCTTCACTTTTTTAAACTAACATTTCTTAATTTTTGGAAACTACTCGTTTGCCTTAATTATAAAGGTTATTTTCGTTTTCAGCGACCCCGAAAACCTATATGAGTGGTAATTTTAAAGGAATTTTCGAGGATGGAGTAATTCCTCATATTTACCTTTTTTTTTGTTTCTTTTCCAATAACATAAGAAATGAAGAATTAGACAAATTTATGGGGCTAATGCACTTACCGATCCGTACTATTTTTTAAATCGTATTTCCAAGTTTAATTAAAGTTTTTTTTTTATTATTCAATTGTATTCTAAATAATGTTAATGCTTCTGTACTGTTCCTTGTCTGCTTAAGTTTAATTTTTCTTTATTAAATTGTTAGGTGAAAGTCCAGAATAGTTACAAAACACCCTCTTCTCCCCATGTTAAGAATGGCTTTTTAAATAATAACGTTATTATTTCAGCACGGATCAATAAGTGCACGAAAAGCATTCATATTTTAGAATAGATGCAAAAATCCCTCCCCATGTTAAGAATAGCTTTCTAAATAACGGTATTATTTCAGCACGGTACCTTCTCTGCATACGTACTATCTTTTGTTTATTAAACTGTTTGGTGAAAATATAAAATAGTTACAGAACACTCCCTTTCCCATGTGAAGAATGGCTTTCTTAATCGCGTTATTTCAGCACGGTACCTTCTCTGCATAAGTACCATGTTTTGTTTATTAAATTGTTAGGTGAAAGTACATTACTCATGCAGAGAGTGATCCGTGTTGAAATAATAACGTTATTATTTAAAAAGCCATTCTTAACATGGGGAGGGGAGGGTGTATTTTAACCTTACAATTGAATAAAAAAAACATATAAAACTAATTAAACCTGGAAATACGATTTAAAAAATAGCGCGGACAAAAAAAAACCCTGTACTTTACCAACGAATCTTATATCGAAAAACAAAAAAAACTCAAAAAGCAAGCGACAAACTTTTTTTTTTTGGCCTTATATAATAAAGAAAAGATGTGTTAATTAAAAAATTTGGAAGATAAACAAATGAAATATGTTTTTTTTTGTTTTGTTTTTTTTACTTATCGAGTTAACAGAAAATGAAATCTTTCGTCAATTCGTGGCTGTGAAATGAATCGAACCGGAAGTTCAGTTTTATCAACAGAACAGATTCGCAGTAACGGTTAAAAAATATATTTATTTTATTTAATATTTTAATTTTAATAATTCGCGAGGTAAATTTATTTTAATAACATAAAAACATAACTCGACTCTAAAAATGTGTTGTCTGAAAATTTCAAATAAATTGGTAACGTAGAAATATGGTTTTATTCATTTAGAACGAACCAACTTTACATTTTTATATATATAGATATATTCTTTTGTTTTTTAATTGTTCGCCTTTTGAAATCCTGTGTACAAAGTGCACAGAATCTATCTCCTGGTGTATATCCTTTATATGATCCTATTATTTGCCATTTCAAATTGAAGGAAATATTCTTATCTTTGAGTTGCCATATATGTTTGGATAGAGTGGTTTGGTTCAACAGGGAGTGGTTTTTAAAAGAATGCTTATGGGTTTAAATCCTTTGCTGATAATCCAGATGTGGAACCATAGTAGTTTGCGTCTTGTTTAATGTATTTATTTTCAGATAGATTAGGGGTGGCATTGGTATGTGATTGGTTGGTCTGTATTTGCTTGGTAGATTGTTTAAAGTTGGTGTAGCTATTTAATCGGGGGGCTGTTAACCTCATTTAAATTTGGGGTTTGTGATACTATGCAGCTATATATATATATATATATATATATATATATATATATATATATATATATATATATATATATATATATACTAGCATGGGTGTCCGGCGTTGCCTTGGTATTTGGAGATGCATGTTGAGCAAAAAAAAGTGGTCAATTTTTTAAAACTTTGACCCCTATTATGACCCCTTAAATTTATTGTTTTGGGGTCAAAGCAAATTATTAAGTTAGATCAATGTCTAAGGAATCTATATCTAAAATGTATAGTTTGTAGACTCAGAATGGCTGGAGGAGTTTGGTAGAGTTCTCAAATGTCAAATCGTTGAACTTTGACCCCTTAATCGCAAACTCTCTGGTCGAAAGCCGATCACATAGATTTTCCCAAATTTCAGTACTCTGTATATCTAATTTCTCCTCTGTAGGCTTAAAATTGACAGAGTTATTGCGTAGGGAAATGTACACATACAGTCACACACACAGACAGGCACTTTCACTTATATATATATATATATATATATATATATATATATATATATATATATCATTACAAAACTTTAAAACCGCAGGAAAAATAATGAAGCGAAACCCCAGGGATTCTTTTCGCCAATAAATAAATTATAAGTTTATCGTTAGAGAATCAACTACAAAAATAGCACAATGTCGCGTAAATGGCTAAGGGCATATTCGTATCAATTCTAGCGAGGGAGGAAATATAATGAATGAATAAAATGAGGATTGGAATAATAAAAATAAACAATTATATAAAAATAAACTGACGGGATAAGGTGCGAGTTAAATATATCACTGAATATATTTTCAAATATTTATAAACCAAATTATAAATTTATAAAATCTTTCTGTTGACAGAGATATGGTTTTCTTTAGAAAATTGAGATCGTCTCTTATAACAATGAAGTGATTTTGAGAGTCAGACAAGTTTCGGATTATACAGCATTCCATTTTATAAATATTGGCACACGCTTGGTTTTCAAGGAGGCGTTAAATGACAGATTCTAATCTGGAAGAGGAACGATAGTAACGTGGCTTTCACACTCTTACTCTAGGTGGGGTATGGTGGTTTATGCGTGTCTGCAAATGTAAAGGGGCTCGACCTACGAAGACATTGACAAATTAATTCATAGAAAAACAATACCTTGTATGTAAGGTAAATAATCTTTTACGACCAAAGGAAATGCTGACTTGACGCTACAAACCAAATACAATATATCTGAATGAAAACAACTGCACAGACATAATGAACCGGCAACCCAAACAATGACCGACATCCGTAATCTAAGGAATCTTTAAACGAACAGGACACTTGGACGGACCAAAGGCAATGAAAGACGTATTGGTTAACTTTATTATTAAAAATATAATTAATTAAATTCTCCGGGTAACCATTACGAATGAAAATTTATTTAACATTATTCAATTCGCCTTCGAGTTTACTTGAGAAAAATTTCTAAAATATCCATACACCAGTGACTGGTTAAGCCGTTCCGTTCGGGAAGTAAGCACAAATGATCGTCAATTCATGTATAACTCGGTAATGGTCGGCTTACGATAATCTGTGGTTAAAAAAAAACTCTTTCTGCAGTAAATAAATAAATAAAAAATTCAAGCAGGACAAGCATCTGTCATTCTCACTTTTAGTATTAAAAGTTAAGGTTGTATCGAAAAAAATAAAGTTGTCGAAAAAGATTTTTGCTTCACTTTCATGGGCGAAACTTGCAAAGATTTTGTTGACGTATCTAAACTAAATCGAAGGCTTCGATATAGTATTACACAATAATCACTCGTACAAATCTATAAAGCTACGAACGTATGAACAGCCCAGAGGACTTCTCATCTGAACCCCGTCGATCCTGCTGTACATCATATCAAATCTAATGTCTACTGATTTAGTGCAGATCAACAAAAGTTCAACATATATCCCTGGAGAAAGCAAGATGGAAGTTAAATGACCATTATAAACCGAGTCGTCACTGCTACAAATTGTCTATCCTAACGGGACATAATTACTAAGCAAGGAATCTTAAATGAATAAATTTATGCTCAACACCGGGCTGCAACTTGTCTAAACATTCATCAAAACAGTATCAGTAATTCAATATTTACTGTACAGTGCACGAACTGGTTATTATATATTATAATAAATTAATAATCATTGGGTCAGGAGATATTGGGCAGTCTTCGTCATAAACAACATTGGTGAATACCTTCTTTGTACATTCCACGATGCGCCCATAAAATCTAGGATTAATGAACCAGAAGGTCTTATTTCATAAATCTCATTAGAAAAATACTGTTTCTTGTAAAAGTATAAAATTCGTTTTGATCATGACTGTTATCATAAGTTTCGGCGCGGCCAATATTGACTAATTTACCGGGGCCATTTAAAAAAAAAGACATTTTCATGGACATAATTCAACTACTTGTTTGGTTTGCAGATATAGTTGTCCTCATTAGATTTCAATAACTTAATACTTTTGAAACCTACTACACACACACGCGACACAATTTAGAATAATGAAATACAATAAATCTACTGGTGTGCAAATCCAGTGGTTATCGGTCTTACAAAATATTATTGAAGGTAATATTTTATATGAGACTATCCCAGCTAAATAAAATTGCTCAATATCCTAGATAGAGCAAATAAATCATAATTTAGGAATTTAAGAGTTGTGATTTGAAAAAGTTAAATCTCAAATATAGAAATTTTATTGTATGCAAGACAAAGACTACAGTATAGTAAAATATATTTCCTTTGCACGTAATTTGCCAAAGATGATAAACATAGGAAATTAAATGAAATGTTTTTAAAGTTTTAAATCATTTTAGCTACATAGATTAGGGGAATTGTATATTGATTCAGAAAAAAAAGGATATTGAACTTCCAATCGAAAATGTATGCTAAATCCTCTAATAGAAGTTCGTGGTATTCGGCAGGTAAAAAGATCCAACGCGTATTGTAATAAATCCAAGGAAGCTGGTAAAAATCCAATATATACATATTTCCGCAGTTTTTCTAAATTTTGATTGGATATCGGGCAAATCTTTGATTATATCGAGCCGGTAAAAAAATTGCCCTTTTATCAGTTTCAAAATTCATTTCATGTTTTCAATCAATTTGTGAATAAAAACCAAAAGATATCTGTAGATAGGCAAATAAGATTAAATTAAAATTAAATGAAAATGAAAATAATTAAATAAAAGAATTGCTTATCAAACCAAAGTAAAATAGTCTGTAAAATACGATGTAGTTTTTATCACGATTAGATTTTTAAGTCAACACAAGTGAATACGTTATAATGTTGTTAAAATCGCAAAAATTAAATTGTATCTTCTAAAAATAAGGAAGTGGTAGGAGAATTTAACTTGAGAGGGGGGGAGAAAGAAAAAGAAAAGGAAAATAAAATAAAGGGAGCGACTAATTTATTAATCTTGAATATGAAATGACTAGACAGGATTTGACACGATTCAAAAATAGGTCAAGGCTCAAGCGAAGTATAAAAAGGCGGCAAAGAAAATAAAAGAAAAGAAAAAGAAAGAAAAAAACCTACTAATGTGTTTCCCTTATTCCATGTAGCTAAAATGATTAAAAAATATTTTAAAAAATTCATTTAATTTTCTATGTGTATTACCTTTAGCAAATTAGGTACAAAGATATTAGTAGATTTACTAATATTTTTCCTTCACGAGAAGATGTATAAACATCGAAAACTCATGGGTTAAGGAACTATATTTTACTATACTGTATTTTTGTCTTGTATACAATAACATTTCTACATTTGAAATTTACGTTTTTCAAATCACAAATTTTATATTCCTAAATTGTGATATATATATATATATATATATGTATATATATATATATATAATTTAAAGGAGATTAGAACAATTGTCTAAAGAGCTGAGTGTATTTCAATGTAACAGTGAAATTACTAGTTTAATTTAAATACAGGAAAGAGAAAGTGCCCGTTGTAATTTAGATATATAATAAGCTCGATAGGTAAATATCCTAGAGCTAATTCAATATTAAGTAATGTGATTGATAATTTAAAATTTGAAAATCAAATTAAATTAAAAATCCGTCTCATAAGAAGGAACAACAACAAAATCAATTATCCGGACGATCGTTTCGGAAAACAATGATTTTTATTGCTGTAGACATCAAGTTACGTACAATAATTACATATAGTTTTTTTTATAAGCAAGGTCCCCTCGTCAGCAAATTTTGAAGGGTGTTTATTAAATTTAAAAGACACCATAAACAAACCTAGCATTAAAAGTAAGGCAGATATATCTGAAAAAAATTGAAATAAAAGGTCTGGATTTAAAATTTATAAGAAAATTAATATGGGTTAGAGATAGAAAAGAAATAGAGTGAAATATAGATTTAAATTTAAATTATAAGTTTGCTTTAAGTACCACATTTCAAATATATATATGCATATATATGAAAAAATAGACACACACATATATATATACAGAGGTATACAAGTATATATATAAAAATTATAGAGACATTTACCTTTTAATTTTTCGCTTTTTTGAAATCAGGAACTATGGTTAAAATACTCATTTAGATGTTTGCTATAGCTTTTTACCTTATTGAATGATGAATTTTAAACGGGAGGGGGACGCTCGTGCAATAAATTATTTCCGTTAGCGTACTTTTGATTTAAAGATGCTACGGTTTATATTTCGAATGTTGTTTATGTAATCACATGTTGTAAGGGGAGATAATTCTATATTTTCTTTACTTTTTTTATTTAAGTATTGTAAGGGGGATAATTGGGCTAACTTAATTTATTAAAAAAAAATTGTAATCTATTTTTACTAATAAGTAATTTTTAATGATTTAAGGTGGTTTATATTTATTAAATTTAAACCAACGTTTATGACTGCATGTAAATATTAGCTCCTGTCTTGAATTTAATAGTGTGGTTGTATTTTTTATATCTTCATATTTTAAAATTTTTAGGGTCTCTTTTGTACATAGTGCACAAAATTTATCTCCTGGTTTATATGATTTGCAAGTCTCAATTATTCGCCATTTTAAGTTGAAAGAAATATTGCTATTTTTTAGTTGCCAAATATAGTTGGATAGAGTAGTTTTGTTTGACAGAGAGTTATTTTTAAAAGAATGTTTGTGCGTTGAAATTCCATGTTTTATTAGGCCAGATGTGGAACCAAAATATATTACCTCTTGCTTATTGTGATTATTTTCCGTTAGGTCTGGTGCTGGATTATTATATGGTGGGTTGATTTGTAATTGATCGGTAGATTGGTTGAAGTTGGTGTTATTATTTAATCTGGTAGTTGAGTTATGGCTGTAAATAGGTTCATGTAGATTTGGAGTTTTTGATACTGTGCAGCTATAGATAACATTTTAAATTTTACATGAGTCTTGTAGGGGACATTTATTTTTTCTTCTACAGTTACAGTCCGATATATTTTGTATAGTTGTATTTTGTAGCTTAATAATTTTCTTATTATTAGAGCTAATTATTTTTTGATGAAGGTTAGGCATAGTAGAGTAAGAGACTTTAATTGTGTTCTTATTGAAAATTTTATTATATCTATGGGGGGCTTTAAAGTTCTTATCTAATATTTTAAAAAATTCTCTGGCTATGTTTGTCTCTAGGTTTTTGGAATATGGGGGGGTTGAACCATAGGGTCTCCTTATGTTTATTCTTATGTTTTCGGGTTTTGGTTTGCTGTTTATTTGTATTATTATCTAATATTTGTAGTTTAGTTTTATCTTTTTTTGTCTCTTGGTTATTTTTCTTAACTTGCATACGGGAAGACATTGCCATATTATATGTTATTACGCTCTTAATAGGTTTATTTTCAATGCAGTTTATGTTTCTATCATTTTTATTTATGAATTTAACTTGTGAATTATATCCCGAGTTTTTAAGGGCCTCATTGTAATATTTTTCATTTTTGATAAATATGGATTTAGTAGAAGACAGTCTAGAAATTCTTAAAGCGATATTGGGAACTATTGATTTGTATATTGATTTAGGGTGGTTTGATTGATTGTGGACATATAGTAGTGATTGGTTAGGTTTATGATAGGGTTAAAAGGTAGAATTCTCAAGATTATGTCTAAGAAATTAACAATTTTTTTATTAGGGTCGATTTTTATACTAAGTCCATAATTTTTAAATAATTTATGTAGAGCTTTAATTGCTTTTTCATAATTTTTATTTGTAGAGTTAGTTACGAAAAGCATCATCTCTGTATAGTCCTCCTTCAAGTTTAAACTGTATATGGAGTATACAATGTATTACATTTAAAATGAAAAGGCCAACTAGATCAGTGACCTGAGTCGAATCCGTCGAGCCCATTAAAATGTTGAAGTGGTTAGGGGTATTTTTCCTGGTCCAATACTTATTATCAAAGGTTATTAAAGACTCTCTAGCTATAAGTATTAGTTTAATTTCGTCTTGAGTTATATTAGTTAATTTTCGTGCCATTAATAGAGATTTATTTAGTAGGATAGGTGATATAGATTGGTAATATGATTCAATGTCAAAAGAAAGAAATTTAACGTTATCTTGAATGTTAGAAAACCAGTCGATTACTTGGTTCAAGATTGCCAGAGTGGGTATTTTATTATGGATTTAATTTTGGGGATAATTCTATCTAATATGTTTTTACTAACCAGTTCTATATTCAAGACAGGAGCTAATATTTACATGCAGTCATAAACGTTGGTTAAAATTTAATAAATATAAACCACCTTAAATCATTAAAAATTACTTATTAGTAAAAATAGATTACAATTTTTTTAAAATAAATTAAGTTAGTCCAATTATCCCCCTTACACCACTTAAATAAAAAAAGTAAAGAAAATATGGAATTATCTCCTCTTACAACATGTGATTACATAAACAACATTCGAAATATAAACCGTAGCGTCTTTAAATCAAAGTACGCTAACGGAAATAATTTATTGCACGAGCGCCCCCCCGTTTAAAATTCATCATTCAATAAGGTAAAAAGCTATAGCAAACATCTAAATGAGTATTTTAACCATAGTTCCTGATTTCAAAAAGCGAAAAATTAAAAGGTAAATTTCTCTCTATATTTTTATATATATATATATACCTGTATACCTATGTATATATATTTTTTCATATATATGCATATATATATTTGAAATGTGGTACTTAAAGCAAACTTATAATTTAAATTTAAATCTATATTTCACTCTATTTCTTTTCTATCTCTAACCCATATTAATTTTCTTATAAATTTTAAATCCAGACCTTTTATTTCAATTTTTTTTCAGATACATCTACCTTACTTTTAATGCTAGGTTTATTTATGTTGTCTTTTAAATTTAATAAACACCCTTCAAAATTTGCTGACGAGGAGACCTTGCTTATAAAAAAACTATATGTAATTATTGTACGTAACTTGATGTCTACCACAATAAAAAATCATTGTTTTCCGAAACGATCGTCCAGATAATTGATTTTGTTGTTGTTCCTTCTTATGAAACGGATTTTTAATTTAATTATAATTTCATTTTCAAATTTTAAATTATCAATTACATTACTTAATATATATATATATATATATATATATATATATATATATATATATATACTAGACAAAAGTACCCGTCCTTGACTGGGTTCAAAAACAGCCTACAGAAAATGGACTCTGATTTATGAAAGTATGATAGGTTATGAAAAGAAAGAGTTGTAAAGAGATAGCGTCGAATTTGGGGGTATCAAAACCAAAGCAAAATATGATGAAAAAAAATAAAATAGATAAACGCCATAATTTATTATACCATACCGTTTCACACTGAAACACTTAGCACAATATTCTGTGGATCTATATTAAGAAACCTTGTTAAACTTTGTGATATATTTCCATTCTATGGAGGTCAGGCGCGAATGACCACCCTATAATTTTATTATACCATATTTCTTCAAACTGAAACATAATTATCAAAGCATAATTATGCAGGTTGATATGAAAAGTCTTTATTAAAGTGTGCGCCTGTTTCCATTCTATGGAAACCAGGCGTGAAGGCAGACCCCACAATTATATCATACCATCCCTATTTAAGTTAAAACATATTTATCAAAATATTATTATGTACATCTATATCAAAAGCACTTGTAAACGTTTTTTTTTTAATTTTTAAATTTTGTATTTCCATACTTTGTGGACCAGGCGCGTACGCAGATCCCACAATTTTAATGAATCATCATTATGCCAGATCAAACATACCCAATCCTGTGTCTCGATACATATTCTATCATTATATGTGATCAGTTTTCTACAATAGTCAACTATATACACGCCTATTCATGACAAGAGACACACACACAGACTTTCAGCTTTATATATATATATATATATATATATATATATATGCGTATATATATATATATATATTCTTTAAAAATATAAACACTAATTAACTAATTTATAAACCTAATTTAAATGCGAGGTGTAATTAATAATTTTTTTACGACGCATGCTAAAAAGAGGGGAAGATAGCATCCAACCGCATCGCGAAAGAGAATAGATGTTTGGGACAGTTATTCCTTCTTTAATGTAAGATAGTGTATATAAAGGCAGCATAATATATATCATACGGGTATACGATTATACTCTAACATAAAAAACAGAATTGTTAAACAATTCTTAAACACTAAATGATAATATGTTGTAATCTGTCTTATCTTATTATATCTTATATTAATACGCTTATTATGTTCGACTGTTTTCGTTCTGATCGTTCACTTAGAATGAAAAATAATTAGTAAAAAAAGCCTCATATTCCGAATAAGTGTAACTCTACCCACATTCCGATTGGATGAGGAACACGCATGCAGTATTTTCATTGGATAACAGCAATTTCGCTAACTAGCAAAATATTTTAAAAAATATGGCGGTTTTAGCATTCAGTGCAAATGTATATTTTCATTGAGATAATTATTAAAGACCTCTGTGATATTTACAGATAAAATATTGATTTACAATTTTATGTATGTGTTAATGTTCATTTATTTTAAGTTTTAAATTCTTATGTAAATTTTTTGAAAATAAATTCCTTTCAACCATCTGAATACATACAGAACATTATAACCTTCTGAATTTATACACACTTTTAACTTGGTAGTTTTGTTTATTTTATTTCATATATTAAAAAAGTAAATAAATTATTTTTCAAATTGATTATTTTTTATGCACTTTTAGATAATTCGTCACTCTCATTAATGTTTTCCTACGAGAATTTCAGATGCGAAATCCAACGCAAACCATTTAACATTTATGCTATTCATTTAACATTATAAAAACATTAATAACACAGAAAGAAGTGTATAATTAGGTTTGTTGATGAATGCAATGGAGAAATTACCTTTGATTAATTAGAGAAAAAGGCTCACGAAGAGTCACTTCGAATTAATTGGGAGGATTTTTTTTTGTTTTTCACCTTATATGTTGAATATTACAAAGTATAAACATTACAAAACACGCTGGAAGTATCACTTCTATTTAACTTTCAAAAAAAAGGATTTATTTTTCAAATTATTTATTTAATGTAACAAAGTTTTAACGTTACGTAAATGACCTGCAAAATTCACTTCTGATTAATTGTAAGAAAAATATTTTGTTTTAAACTGCGTTATTTAATGTAACACAGTTTTAACATTAGTAAAATTACCTAGGAAAAGTCACTTTTAATTAATTGTAAGAAAAATATTTTGTTTTAAACTACGTTATTTAATGTAACAAAGTTTTCACATTCGTAAAATAACCTAGGAAAAGTCACTTTTAAGTAATTGTAAGAAAAATATTTTGTTTTAAACTACGTTATTTAATGTAACAATGTTTTAACATTCGTAAAATAACCTGGAAATGTCACTTTTAATTAATTGTAAGAAAAAATGATTTGTTTTTTTAATTGCTTCATTTACTGTAACAAAGAGAGAGGAATCAATAGATGCAATATTACAGTAATTGAAAGGAGGTGTCGGAAAAATTATTCTCAATAATTCTTTCGTGGATTTTGCCAGAAATAAGATTAATTTCGAATTGCCCGGAGGGTTATAATGCATTGGAAATCTTAAGCAACAGTATTTATTAGCAGACTATAGTTGTTTAAGAGGAATACTTTGCCAATCCTGGTGATGACACGGTTCATAACCAAATTATCGGAGGTTAGTTTGGTTTTAAAACGTTTATAAATAATAAACAACAAAATGTGCTTCATGATTAAAGATTCAAGCACGTGTGAAAGTAATTAAAATTGAAATTCATATGTAAGAAGATACTTGAAGAGACTGTTGGGTATAGCAGGGACGACCTTCTATTTGTACCTGATATAGTTTTCTGACGGAGAAGAGCAACTGGAATATATTTCCAAGAATATTTAATTGTATCAGAGAGCAATATAGTTTTATATAAAATAGAAAAAGTCGTTACGATATTGTTGCATTTTACATTTTTTATTAACGCTATAAAGTTTTGTTACATTAAATAAAGCATTTGCTGTTGTTAAATACAAAGTCAATTACTCTGCAACAATCGTTACATTTTCTTGTTTATTAATGTTTTTGTAATGTCAAAGCTTACATTAGAGTGCGTTTGTGTAATTAATCGATGATGACTTTTCCAGAGCAGTTTTGTAATATTAAAACTTTGTCACACATAACAAAGTATTTAAAACAAAATGTCTCACAATTAATCAGAAGTGAAATTTCAAGGGCATGTTTTTAATGCTAAATGTTTGTTACATTAAATTACATTAAATGTTGTGTTTTTAACATGGCTGTCACCACTTATCAAGGCCCGGGGGCCACTCAGCGATAAGGATTATTGTGTGTACAGTAATCAATGAGATAGTATTGTAGTAATCATTAGTATTTGATATTTGATAAAGTGTCTTACTTAAGGGAGTGGTTTGTCGGGAATTTGTTTATGTGGGACTTGAAGATATCTAAGTTGTAGTCAGGTGGGAAACAGGAAAACGGAAGAGAGTTCCACAGTCGAGCACTTCTAAGAAAGAAGCTCTGCTCATCGAATCTATGTTTGGATTTAGGAATTTGGGAAAATTAGTGACAGTAGTTTAAGCCAGACGGGTGTTTCTCGTGAAAGATTGGCGAGGGGGGGCGAGAGATTGGAGCTCAGACGAGCACTTGCCATGTAAATAACGATAACACAAATACAGGCTCGCAACGTCTCTTCTGTGGGGGAGAGGCTGCAGGGAAGAGAAAAAGGCATCCCCACTAAGCTACGAAGTCTATTTTGTACTCTGTCAAGGCAGGATAGGCTGTTTTTAGCAGCTCCTGCCCAAATGTGGCAGCAGTACTCCATCTTCGGACGTACTTGGCTTTTATACAGATAGAGAATTGCATTAGTAGTGAGATATCTTCTGGAGCGGTAGAAGGATCCCACCATTTTCCCAGCGTCCTTGGCAACAGACCTGATGTACGTGTTCCATTTCAGATCAGGAGTAAAGGTCAAGCCCAGAAGCTTGTCAAAACATGGAGCCTCCCCAAGACGAGAGCCATCTATTTCAATTGATGCCAGATGGGGATCAGAGCGTTGATGATGCAAAGATAGAAGCTTGATTTTGAATACATTAAAAGTGGCCAGCTACCCCTTCCCCCACTCTACCACACGCTCAAGATCAGAGGAGAGAAAATTAGAAAGAACATTGTCATTTACGGCCTTTGATTTGTTGCCATAGATGGTCGTGTCATCAGCATAGATGTCAACGAATGATTTAAGTATGTTTTTGGGAGATCATTGATGTAGATCAGGAAGAGAGTTGGGCCCAGGATGGACCCCCTGAGGGACTCCAGCATTAATACTGTGGGCCTCTGATTTCTGCCCATCAACCACTACTCTTATATATTGGAGAGAAATTATTTAATGATTGAGAAAACATTTCCAGTGATAACGTAGCTGGAAATCTTGTGAAGTACACCCTTATGCCATACCTTATCGAAGGTCATCGATATGTCAAGAGTAATTGCCCTGGAAAGGAAGCCTTTGTCAAGGGATTCACTAATCCTATGAGATATAACAGTTAGTATTTCTGGTGTAGATCTTGCGGAGCGGAAACCATATTGCATGTCATTAAGAAGGTTGTTTCTGCTGAGGTGATTGACTACTTCTTTATTTAATATGGATTCCAACAAGTTACTCATGACACCCAGGAAACTTATTGGTCTGTACTGAGAGGGAGATGACTTTTCACCTGAATTCTTAAATACAGGGCATACTGATGAGGTTTTCCAGGGCGTTGGAAAGCACTTCTCTTTAAGGCAACGCTTAAACACTTTTGTAAGTAAGGGGGGGGGGGGCAAGTTCTGGTTGGAGATTTTTCAGCACTATAACTGGAATACCGTCATGGCCAGTTGCTTTACTGGAATCAAGGTTATTTATTAGCTTGGCGACCTCACTCACAAATATTTGTATGTTGCATAGCGTGTTGTCTGTTTTAGGGGTTAATACTGGGAGTTGATGGCCTTCGTCGCATAGGATAGAATTAACTGCAAAGTTCTTGGCAAATAGTCTAGCCTTGTCTGATGCTGACGAGATGACCTCAGCTCCATTGATGATGGTTGGGATAGAACGCACGCTTCTGTTCAAGATCCTGTTTGCTATTTGCCAAAACTGGTGGGAACCAAGCCGCTGTTCAGCTATTTTTGATTTAACGGACTGGGCATATAGCCCTCTTGCATTTTTTATTACTCTTTTACAGTTGTAGCTGGCAGTCCTGAAAGCAGCTTTAGTCTCAGTAAATCTATTACGTTAGTAGCTATGGAAACGGTGATTTCTGTGCGCGATGGCAGCAGCATATTCTGGGGAGAACCATGGCTGGCTGTTAAGTTTTTGTTGGAACTTTTTGGATGGTACGAATCAGTCTATGCCTACAATTAACCATTCGGTCAGGTCTGATACTATAAAGGGCAAATCCTTTTTAAACTTGGAAAGCAGAGGTAGATCAGATATGAATGTACGGAAGCTATCCCAGTCAGCCTTAGTGTATCGATATACAGTACGGTGGAGAGATACGTCTGAAGACTTATTACATTTTATTTTTATCTTAGCTACTACAACGGAGTGATCGGAGGATCCCAGAGGAGATAGAACGGAACATGAACACAGCTCAGGGGCAGTTGTGATAAAAAGGTCTTGAAGGCCTACATACTGACCGGTAGTATCAGGCACACGTGTGGGTTCGTGAACAATCTGAGTGAGGTCATAGCAGTGGCAAAATCATGACAGGACCTCCCCTCGTCATCGGTCTTTTTTTAGTGGGTCAGCCATTCCACATTATGGACATTGAAGTCACTGCAAATGTGAATGTTAGCCGAAGGATGAGCAGACAGAATGTGGTCAATTTTCTCAGATATGCTCTTATAGATAGTAACTCCACTGTTGTGGGGGCGATAGAGGAAAAATATAAATGCAATGCTGTAAGCTAGTGCAACCCGGAAGCACATATAAGGTAAATTAAGGTCTTCTCTAGAGATATCCCTACCGCATGGAAAGCCGTCTTTTTAGTTGTTACATTAAATTACATTTAATGTTTGTTACATGCAATTACAGTTAATGTTTGTTACATGTAATTACAGTTAATGTTTGTTACATTAAATTACATTTAATATTTGTTACATTAAATTACATTTAATTGTTGTTACATTAAATTATATTTAATATTTGTTACATTAAATTATATTTAATGTTTGTTACATTAAATTACATTTAATGTTTGTTACATTAAATTACATTTAATGTTTGTTACATTAAATAAAGTAGTTGAAAGCATTATTTTTTGCAATTACTCAGAAATTACTTTTCTAGTGTAAGTTATTTAACGGCAGCCAGTCTCTTAGTGTAAATCAGAAGACTAATCAGTTAGTCATTGCCAGCTAATGTCTGGCATGTGCAAATCACCATTCTAATAAGTTACTTATCACTAATCGATGTTTCTTCAGTGAATATTGCAATAAGTATTTAGCTATAGCCAGACAGTGAAAGTAAAATTAGAATAATTTGAATAATGATATCAATCAAGACTCATGTAATAAATTCTAACATTGCAAATATCACAATCAAAACTAATTGAAATCTCAACTAACTTTAATGATAGTAATAATGATAACTCTTCAAACAAATCCAGACATTCACTTTCATAATGAATTAAGAATATTTATGTTATCAAATATATAATAATTATTATATGGCAAGTGTTGCCATATAATCTGCCAACATCGTACTTAATCAAATTCCATTAATCGCACTCTTTACTAATTCATTATATTTTCTTACCACTGTGAACAAAATGCAAATATTGACATGTAATATGTCTCTATCAAATCTTTTTTTTTTTTACTCATATTGACGCCTTACAAACCATATCGCAACTTAGATGCAAGTGGCTACTATTTGGGGCCATGTATAGGAAAGATTAACAAGATATTTGTTTATGTTACATTTAAACTTATGCATATAAATACCGCCAGGGAAGAAGACAGCAGGAAGAGAATTCCAGAGTATAGCTGGCCCAGGGAAGAAGCTATTAGAATAGAGGGATTTCTGGCATTTAGGAACATCAACAGTGAAGAAGTGAAATCTTATTGCTACGCGGGTTTGTCGGGGAAATGTACGGCGAGGGTGTACAAATGCAACGAGTTAATCAGAACCCATTCCATTAAAATATTTGTAAAACAGGCACAGTGAAACAATATTGCGGCGATGAGACAGGGGCTGGAGCTTAGTTGATAAAGTGGGGCCGATTAGATTGGCAACTCTTTTTGGCCCCTATCTAAGAGGGGGAGACTACTCGTAGATGCAGCGGCCCAGATGCATAGGTGAATGGTGGCCTTGTAGACATACAATATACTTTTAGGTGTGAGTAGTCTTCTAGCTTGATAGAAGGAACCACATTCTTTGTTATAACTTACATGCCAAATTATTAGATTTTTACGAAAAGCTAGTGACATAATTATTACTGATTTACAGGTTACTTTGATTAAATTAAATCTCTAGAAAAAATTGATGCCTCCCTATAGTTCTATTTCTTGCTATTATATATCTCAAATAGTTCTTCATATTTGTCTATAAAAATATTTATTTTTTAATTCACGGTCTGATCGGACCTAACATTACACTGATTATTCTATTGAAGGGCATTCCATTGTTTGCTTATTGATTGCGTAGGTGATGATGTTTGACACGACCGTCAATTTCCACTGGTTCTACTGGTTAGTAAAAGATGATGAATTTTAGATAAATTATATAACAATTGGATAAAACGAACACGAAAAACAAAAAGGAAAATAGAATACGAAAATGAAATCAGCATAAGAGCAAAGATGAGTTTTGCTGTCACGTTTATTACTACGTAGCTGCTAAATGAGCTAACTATTCCTGACAAGTTAACGGCTCTTCCTGGGTTTACCTGACGAGCTCCATTCTAAATAATATTGTTGTGCAGTCACTTAATCAAACGTACATCATGCTGTATTTGTGCGTGTCTATACGTGTAATTGTTACTAATGTCTATAATGGCTCTTCACTACTTAAACCCAAATTCTATATAAGACATATTTGATTTATTTCCCTGATCAGAGTTTTCTTATGCGGCTGAGCGGCTTACATGTATTTGACATGCCTTATTTAAACTACATCGTTTATCTTGGGATCCATATCAGTTTCGTCTGTTCTTGGAGGGGAAGCTGGGGAACTGTTGGAAAAAATGCAACGCAGGTGTCAACGCAGATGAATAAAAAATGAGAGTATTTTGCCTTGTTAGGTTCCTTTTTTGTCTCCAGTGTGCGACACTTCATCTCCCTCACAATAGGTGGGGTGAGAAAACTCTCAACCCAACCGCTCGGTTCCAAGTCAAAATTCCAACTTCAATTATTTTTCTCAGCTAAGTAGAACCACATCATATATCGAAGCACATCGAAACTTGCTGGAGAATATTTTTATGTTTAATAAAAAAGTATCGATGTCTTTACATAACCAATTTATTGTCAGAACATTTAATGTAGCTTTCTACAACGCGCACATTAAAAATATAGGTATTTGATATTGATAATAAAAATCGGTCATAGAAGACAATGTGATACGTTAATGTAAAAGCCGAGACTCAAAATGTAATTTCTGACCATATAAACATGGTGATAAAAAATAGTGATCTAAATTCATAATTTCTATCCTACCCAAACACAACAAGAGTATTAGTTGGCCAAAACGTGCTGTGACAACAGCTATCGAATACATTTATTACTAGTTTAAATTTCTAATATTCTTTCACAAAAAGTGCATAAGAGAGTTGCTGGGCAATGATATTTTGGAGAAAGTGGAAGTTTAAACTCCAAAATTACATACATACACACATAAAATGCAGCTAGCGTAAAAAGCAATGCTCTTTGTGTAAACAAATAGACTTCAGGCGTTTGGACAGTGTTTAAACATTGTATTTAAGCGTGCCGATCTTAGCAGCAGACAAATAGAATAAAGGTAAGAAGGGCTGACGATCGACTAGACGTTCTAGTTTATATGGAGGAGTAATGTTTCGCTGTATCACAGCTAATATATATATATATATATATATATATATACAAGCATTTCATCCCGGTGTTGCCCGGGTGTTTGAATGTGTATGTTGAGCAAAAAAAAGTGGTAGTAGAAAGGCAGTCTCGAACCCGTACTGCAAAGGAAAAAAAGAACGGGGTAAAACCTAAAGTTTATGCTGTTACGACCACCGCCAAACCGGAAGCGACATTTAAATTTAACATAAAATTTAAGTCTAAACAATCTAAAGGAGAGGATAACTTTCAAAAATATCGGCGAGAAAAGTGACCCCCCCTGTAGAAAAGTGCCTAGTTGAAGGGGAAGATATTAATGTTTTTAGCCAATTTTTCGATATTTGTCGTATGAAAGGTCGAACTTTAAAACGATACTGATCTTTGTAAAATCCGTAGCCTCTATTGAAAGTTTGAGGCAGACATGCAAACAAACATACATACATACATTTATATATTGGTACCTAAAAATTCTCGACCAAAACTGATGAAAAAGCTTGCCCTATCTCGGAATACCTTTATGTAAAATTGCAAATATTTAGACCAGAAATTGTCTGAGTAATTTGGAAGAGACCGCAGAGGTAAATTTTTTTAAACTTTGACCCGTATTATGACCCCTTAGAATTTAATGTTTTGGGTTCAAATCAAGTTATCAAGTTAGATACATGCCCAAGGAACCTATATCTAAAATTTCAAATTCGTAGACCCAAAATTGTCGGAGGAGTTTGGTAGAGTTCTCAAAGGTCAAATCGTTGAACTTTGACTCCTTAATCGCCAAATTTCTGGCCAAAAACCGATCACACCGATTTTCACACATCTCAGTACCCTGTATATCAAATTCCGAGTCTGTAGACTAAAAATTGACAGTTATTGCGTAGATAAATGTAGACAGACACAGACACGTTCACTTATATATATATATATATATATATATATATATATATATATATATATATATATATATATATATAGGAAGGGCATGGTAAGAGGTTTCCATTTCGCATTCTGCTTAAGTTTATAGCTTTTCGTAAAAACTTAGCCAATTTATAACCACAAAAATCATACAACAGCGAAATAGTTTCAATTAGAATTAATTTATTTGTGTTTGACAAGAGCGATAAGCTGTTTTTCTTAGCTTAACATTTCAGTATATATACTTCGCACGTGTTTGCAATCGCTATTAATCTACATTTATTACAGAAATATTACAAAAACATGCCAGCGGACTATACAGTAATCCAATTATAACATATACATTTTATTTAAATACTATTAACTTTATTTTTTCACCATATATTTTAGGCGATTTGCTAAGTTTGAAAGAAGTGTCTAATTAGTTTTAGTTTCATCTTCTTATTGTTATTTACTGTTTCCGCTCCTTATTACTATTTATTGTACTGAACACAAATACCGCTAAAATCAAAATAACTTCAAATTTCCAAATAAGCGTAAATGTTATCACAGGCAGCCCCATCCTCCAACAAAGTCAAAATCCAGTATAATACAACTACTTTAAATCGATGGGGAAAAGTGCAAAAAGTAATAAATACATGCTATTTTTTTTCTAATATAGAATTAATGTTGTAGAACCACGTTCCCAAAGAAATGGCGTAATGATTTCGAATGTTATTATGTCTTAGTTAAACATTTTGTCTTTTCACGAAAAAATTTACGAAGTAAAACCGGGCAAACGACGAGCCACACCTCCACCCAGAGAGGAAAAAAATCTTTAAAGAAAATAAAGTTTACGAAATACAACTCCTCTCCTAACAGGACTAATTGTTACAAGCGGTTTTTAGTTATGTTAAAAAAGTATTGCAGAAATACTGCGAAAAATAATTCAATGTTAACATCGTATTAACGTAAAAAAAAGCAACACGCTCAGTCAGAAGCGAATAGTTTCGGCGGTGAATACATACTCAGTATGTTTGTGTTTAGAAGTTTACGAAGGGAATGTGCACGTATGTGTATTGTGGACTTATGTATTAGTATTTTTTAAAGTTGGTGTGGTAGTATAGTGAAATCGACTGAAATGACAGAACACTTCAAGGTTTCATGCTAGTTATATGCGCAGGAAACCATGTTTATGTGACGATCCCCTGTTCTTAAAACAGCGTATGCAAGTTTAATATGTATAACGACCTAGTGGTTCGGGCTTAACTGTTGTTCCGATAAAAAACAAATAATAAGGGAGCATTCAGTAGGTGGACGGGCTATCGGAATGTGTTATGAATTATAAAGGAATATGCTGAAAGGAAAATGCTTAACCGGCTACATAGGACCAAGTAATTCCAACAAGAAAAAAAGCGGGGAGTTTCGGTTAGGGAGAAGAAATTGGCATCGCAGACACAGACTTGGCTACTCTCTCGGTGGGATACGGGTTTGAGAAAGCACGTCCAAAATAGAAGAAAATAGAAATAGTAACAAACGGGCAAAATATATGTAATGTCGGCTAGGAACAAACTTTAATACTAATTGTAATTAGTTAGCGTAAAACGTGTGCATAAAAAGTTTTTACTTATAATCCTATGCTGTCAAAAACCACAATGGAAAAATGGTCTTATATTATTACCGATGATAATGAGCGCGTGATCCCATGTATATTGTTATATATTTCTATTTTTGCGTGAGTCTAGTTTAAACAGTATAAAATGAATTATATTTAATAGTGTTTTCCCTCCCAGTGTCCTTTTCTTTTCCTGCATTTCAAACGCATTAAAAGTTTTATATGATTTTAAAGAATAATGAATGTTATTGTATATTATTTGCTAACTGTTAATGTGGAAATGACTTCTCCTATAAGAGTAATTGATTGTGATAGAGTCGAACAACTATGCCTAAGGCAATAGGCCGAACGATTATTGAATAATGATACAGCTATTGTGCAAATTGCTAAAGATAAATTAAAATAAAAAGAAATATAAACGTAGCCTTTGATTGGGCTTGCAATGAATATATACTTTTGATTTAAATTGGTCTAGGTTATATGTCAAGGAATCAACACATTAAATTATTATTTCACTCAGCTATAAATCAAATTTATCTTTACAAATCATATGCGAACTTTTAAATATTGCTCCATTTCTCTTTTTTCTATCTACGTCTCTTATGTTTCGCACATACTCTCTCTCTCTCTCTCTCTCTCTCTCTCTCTCTCTCTCTCTGTGTATATATATATATATATATATATATATATATAAATATATATATTATTATGATATATATTTGTTTCATATAAACCCACATAAACCTCGCCAAGATTCATTAGTGTGGTTTTATATTACATTTTCCGTTAACCACGCGATACGATCACCGAGTAGAAATAACTTCTAAATTTTGTCCACGGTTGTCGTAACAGATAAGTAAAATATTTTATTATCTTTCTATATGGGTGACATTTGGCAATATTGACTATATAGTAAATGATTATACTTTTGTAGTGATCGTCCTTGACGGGAGACTTAAAAACAATTGGATTTCAAAATGAGTATTCTAATAACCAAAGAAAATCACCAATGCAATAACACACACATATATATATATATATATATATATATATATATATATATATGTATATATATATATATATATATATAGTAGAAATGGTAATTGATAAAAACTGAAGAACGTGCTCAATACTGTTGTAGAGCAAATATATATATATATATATATATATAGATAGATAGATAGATAGATAGATAGATATTTCCTTAAAATCTCTAGCCGTGATAGAAAGAAGACTTAAACATGCTGCTATAGTTTAAAATGATATGAAATAACTACAGAGGAGACTTGATTCAAAATATTTATCATATATTATATCTTCTCACTTTTGGAAATAGGGTACGATTTGGAATATTTCTAGTATCAAATAATCCTTATACACTGCGAAATTTACTTCATCTATGAAAACCAAAGGAGGGTGATATAACATATGAGAAATATTTGGAATCAAGTCTCCACTTTCTGTTATTTCAGATCATTTGAAACCATAGCAACAAGTTTTAGTCTCCCTCCTATCAAGGCAAGAAATTTGGGGGAAATATCATATATTTTGTAATTCATATGCAAAAGTAGAAAAGCACATAACTATGATTAAACATTGGTAAAGCTGCACGGTTTTCCAGTCTAAAATTCTTTATAAATACTACTATAATAGTTTTCTAAACGAGGTGCTGAAAACGAAAATAACGTTTTAAATTCCAGCAAACGAGATATGAAGAAATTGTAGCTTCAAAAAGTGGGGAAACACTGATTAATTTAACGTCAAGCTTACACCTACTTTATGGCAAACTTTCGGTGGGGGGTATGTCATTTTTTTTAGTAGTGATGTTTATTTGGTAAGTGCAGGCTTGTAGACAAACAAAAAAACCATCCTTAAAAATTTTTTTTTTTTTTTTTTTAGGTTTTCGGGTATGTTGAAAACGAATATCGCATTTAAATGCTTAATATCTTACAAAATTCTTATTTACGGAAAACTTTAATGCGATATTCGTTTTCAACACACCCGAAAATATGTAGAAAACTAGTTTTTAAAGGTGGGTTTTGTGATGGTCTACCAGGCCGTAATAAACACCATCCATAAAAAAGTAACAGACCACCACCCCAAAAAAGCGTTGCTATTAAGTGGGTGTTAATTTATGTAAAATCTCGAACTTTTTGTAATAATTATTTCTTTAAATTTTTAAAACATCATATTCTCCGAACATTTTAAACGTTATTTTCGTAAACCTAGAATTGTGGTAATTTTAAAGGATTTTTTTGTGGGTAGAAAGACACTGCACCTTTACCGAAACATTTTTTGTGTATATATATATATATATATATATATATATATATATATATATACATATATATATATATATTAAATAAAAGAAGATAAACCATATATATATATATATATATATATATATATATATATATATATATATACAGTCATATTATATTATCAGAATAATAAGCAAACTTGCTCTTCTGATAATGTTAAGTTTGTACTATCTTGAAAAGGTGGCTTTGTAAAAAAGATGCGGTTTCATAATGTAATTGAATTATATACTACAAGCGGGAACTGTGGACATTTCCATCGGACTCCTTCATATGTAATAAATTCATGTTGGCATTCTGTAGATGTTCAGTGAAAATGAAGACGCCCTGATATTATTTATAGTTCTTTGTTAAAAACTTCAAAAGTATTTATCTAAGCTGGCTGGATTGTAAAGCACGCTTTAATATGATATTTTAATTATTGCAGATTTGGGATGTATTTTTATAGAGTTAATGTTCGATCGAGTTTTACATATTATAAAGTTGCGATGTCAAGAATAAAAAGTATATCCATATGGCATGGGTGCATCAGCTTGAATAAGAATCGAAACCAAAACTTATGAATATATATATATATATATATATATATATATATATATATATAGTTAATTATAAAATATATATGGCGATTAAGCTACACTGAATAGTCCGCGTTTCATCCATTCTAGGACTCTTCAGGCTTATGCGCATAAGCCTGACGAGTCCTAGAGTGGATGAAACGCGGAATATTCAGTGCAGCTTAATTGCCATATATATTTTATAACTTACTAACTATCTCTACCTACGTATTGAGCACTTTTGAAGTAAATACTTAAAGTTTACCCATAAATTTATACTTTCGTATATTAATTTTATGTGAGTAAATGAAATATATATATATATATATATATATATATATATATATATATATATTTAAGTTCCTTCAGTTATAATCGAAACTGAAACCAAAACATATAAAGAATTCTTTGTAAAATTCTTTATAAAAAATAAATTATCATGTGCCATCAGCTATAGACAGAACCGAAACCAAAATTTAAGGAGGAATTCTGGTAAAAATATTTATTTAAAAATTAGTTGTTTGCCATCAGCTAACCAAAACTTTTTAAGAATTCCTGGTATAATGATTTATTACAAGAAATGGAAGTCCATAACAAAACGTCAGCCACGCGAATATAAGCTTGACACATAAAATAAATAACACACACCCTATTCTATAAAGAGGATAAAGCTGGCTATATTTTTTACTTGGTAAATGTTTAGAGTCGCGCAGTGATCGTCCTTCAACAAGTCTTTAAAATAATTCGATTTCAAAGTAATTGTTTTTACTAGAAAACCCCGTATGTATTCTTTGCCTTACATGTATTATTTGTCTTACATAAAATAATAAAACTCTTTTGAATTGAAATTCAAACATTTCACGTCATAAATTTTTAAATTCATTGAATGACTAAAATTTGATGTGATATATATATATGCATATATATGTATATATCTGTATATATATATACATATATATATATATTTGATGTGATATATATGTATATATATGTATATATATATATTATATATATGTATATATATATGTATATATATATATATATATATATATATATATATATGGTGGATTCTCTCATCGAAGACGAGGAATGAGGGTTCAGTATGCAATCTTCAGCAGCTCCCAAGCTCTGTGGCACCACATGCGTAATTGCAATCCTGTAGACGTCCGTTACACTCCTCCGCAGATGGTGAACTTTCATATGCTCGTAGGTCAAAGATGTCTTCTCGAGTGAACAGATAACCCTGCTTTGATGCGTGCTCTGAAACCACAATGGCATACATATTCATTTTTAGGTGGCTGTTTCTTGTGTTTTGCCTTCATATTTGCACGAAGGGTGTCCCTATGACAAAGGCGGTTATGCTCAAATTCTTTGGTCCCCAGGAAACACGTCTTCCTCCATTTTCTGTGTTTCCTATGAAAGCTTCGTAAGGAGGACCATAGACCGAAGTTCAGACTACCACTTCCCATGAAAATTACGATAGTGCAGAGACAGGTTCGCAACGTCTATTCTGTGGAAAAGACGTTGTAGGGAAAAGAGAAGGGGACAAGATAGTATGTTTCTAAGCTGATTCTGAACTTCGTCGAAGCAGAATATTGTGCTCTAAACAGACTCTGCCAAGATGTAGCAACAGTACTCCGGATTAGGATGTGCCTGCATCTCATACAGGTAGAGTCTCCCGTCAGGAGTCAGATACCTTCAGGTGCGGCAGAATGACGGAACACGTTTTCCGGTGACTTTGGTAACAGATTTTATGCAGGTTTTCCATTCTAGGTCAGGACTAAGGGTTAGACATATACACATTTCAAATCTTGGGGTTCCTATTAGATGGGAGTTATTCATATCAATTGGGGGCAAATGGGGATCAGAGTGCTACTGGCGAATATATAATAGCTTAGTATTTGATGCGTTAAAATTAACCGGCAACCCTTTGACCTATTGTATCACGTTCTCAAAGTTTACAGATAGAGAGATATCCAGTTCGTTGTTGGCATTTGAAATGGTGACATAGATCGTAGTGTCCTCTGCATATATGTCGACTAATAAACTTAGAATGTGATTTGTGAGATGATTATTGAAGATAAGTAAAAGAGTATGGCCCAGGATAAATCCTTGAGAAATACCAACATTGGTATTACGTTTCGGACTTCTGCACGTCGATGGTTACATGCAAAAATCTAATTGAGAGAAGAGTATAATGATTAATGAGACATTGCTGATATTCTATCGCTTGTGACATAAACCTTTATTCAACATCGTATCAAATGCCTTTTATATGCCAAAAGCTATAGCTTTGAAAGGAAACCCTAGTTGGTAGAATCGTTGTTTCTATAGACAGTATCCTATATGAAATTACATTTAATACATTACTTGTAGATCTCGCTCGACGAAAACTTTATTACTTACTACGTAGGTGATTAACAATTTCACTGCATTTAACATATATTCAATCAACTTACTCATGACATGCAGATGACTAATTAATATGTAGTGAGATACAGAAGACTGGTGTTCTACTGTTTTTCTTAAATACTGGACAAACTAATTAGGTTTCTTGTGTGTTTGGAAGCATTTCTCCTTGCAATATCGATATTGCGTTAACAAAACTGGAAGAAGGTTCCGGTCGTAGCTTTTTAAGTACAATAACTGCAATATTATCAGGACCAGTTGTTTAGCTGACATCAAGGTTCTTGATGAGTGTAGCAATATCACAAACACATATGTGAATGCCACTCGAATTTTTGTAGATCTTGGATGGAACTTCGGGAGGGACAACGCCTTGATTTCATAGGATGCAAAGTTTTGGCAAAGAGTTTGGCTTTGTGGAATTCTGATATAATCGCTTCAGGCCCGTTGCTGATGGTTGGAATAGATGCCTTGGTAAGAACGTTGTTTGTTAATCGCCAAAACTCATGGAAACAAGCCGTTGTACTTCTAATTTTGTATTGACTGACTCACCACATGACTCTCGCTTTTTCTATAATCCTTTTACAGTTATTTTTGGCAGTTATGATGTTTTTCATATTTAATGATATAACTCTGTGATCAGAAGATCCTAGCGGAGACAGAACGGACGATGAGCAAAGTTCAGTTCATGTGTTGTCAAAATACTTATTAATATAATTTTTTCCAATGCTCTTAATATAAAAAAACAAGATCGAATATCAGTTCAAGCAATCCTGTAAAACACGTGATCAATCAATGTCTAAAGGATTTATGAAAAAACAATTCTTTATATTTTTCTTACATTTTTATATTCGATTATTCGTGTGCGGTCGAGGTGATTTTATTGTGAAAATTAGCAAATAAAAAGTTATTGTTCTTATCTCGCTTTCAGACACGCTTTATGAATTAATGAGAATTCCTGTCATGTTCTGCACCAAGATAGTGGCAGTTATTTCTATTATTTTAAAGTTAAATAATAAGCACAAATTAATGTAATTGTAATTAATGCCAAAAAGATATCCCAATGCATTGATGTGTCGATTGTGTCTATGCTAATCAAGGCGTACATATTTTCATAAGCTCGCTTGCAGAAAAAATATGGGTATTATTAGAAAAGATAATTTCGTAAAATATCAGAACAAAACAAGCCTTAATTATTGATTTTTAAAATATCTAAAGGTAATTTGTTGATACAAGTAATGATCAAATAGAAAAATAAATGCAATCTCATTATATATGAATAATAATTATAATTATAATTTTACAATTTAATAAATGTTTTATTAAATTATCTATAAAATTATAGTGATATGAATATCTCTATCTCTACTATTATATAAGAGAAACTTTGTCTTTTTGTCTGTGAGTTCGTTTCTTATAGACTCGAAAACGGCTGGGTCGACTTTTATGAAATTTCATACGAAGGGAATTTATGTGCTTGGCAATGTTCTTGGTTTGGTATTGTGTCAAAAAATCATTTATAACTATCGATAATGGATAATCAAAAAAATCGATGAAAGAAGGAACAGGCGATTTTGACTAAAGTTAACACCTTACACAACCTAACATCAAAAGTGTGTTTGAGAAGTTATGTTGCCGCACAAGCTGAAAAGCCCAACATAAAAACTCACCCGTACGTTCTTTGATATTGCAGGGTCGCGTTTGGTCAGAATGTTTCTGTTTAAAGCACAATTTAACAATGATACTTTATTTTTTTCCTTTTAACTTAAATTCATTATCACTATACATCCATTAATTCCAGATATATTAAATAAATGGTAAGTTCTTTGATATGACAATGGCGTGTTCGTAAGAAATGTTTAGGTGTATAGCCATTGTAGCTAGTAGAGCATTGGTTACAAACGTTTTATAGGAGAAACAATAGATTGGAACTCAGCTGAGCACCAAACATAAAAGTAATTATAAGGGAGAGACAGTCTGGCAACTTTTATTTTGTGGAAAAGAGGAAGTCGGGAGACGAAGAGATATTCGTCTATTAAATTTCGAGGACAGTTTTGTACATTGTCAAGGCAGAGAAATAAAGACATAAAAGCTCCATTTACGATGTATTATTAGTGTTCCATCTTATAACACATTTGACTCTTGTACAGGTTGAGGAATACTTCGAGAGTTAGACAAATTCTGGAGCGGTAGAATGATCCTACCTTAGTCAAGTGATTTCGGCAATTGACTTGTTGTAGGTCTTCTCTTATACGTCAGAGGTAACGTTCTTCAAAGCAGAGTGATTCTATACAACTTAAACAATTCATTTTAACTGAGTTCAGGTGGGGGTATAAGCATAGATACTGAAAAATTAGCAGTTTGGTTTTAGATGCATTGAAGTGATTTACCCCATTGCATGTTGGAAGCGGGAGAATCAGAAAGATCCTGATTTTTGTTGGCCTTGGAATGTTGTCCTCGATGGCAGTATCGTCGTCGTAGATGGCGATAAATTATCATACAATATGCTATTGAATATGGTTGGTTAAGATCAATAAGGAATGCACTCTGTACGGCAAAAAGAGAAACGACTTAATAAATGATAAACTCTAATATTGGTTGTCTTTTATTTGGGTTGTTGAGGATAATAGAAAATTAGTGACATTTAAATACAACTAAGTGTACTGGGATGTCTGAGCGATCACCGGTGTGTTCGAATCGGGCATGATATCGCATAGCTAAAGTGAGAGAAATAAAGGGTTGTTGGAAGTCTCAGATCGACACGCACAACTAGAAAATGATAAACTTCGACGATAAACGAAACCAGATATACACTCGTGAGCAAAAAAATGGACCAAACAAAGTGTATACATTTTATTGCACCAAAAGCTATATTGAAGAAAGAACAATTGAACAAGGAAACTTAAACGGGGCAAATAACACAGAACAACACATTTACTTTTATAAATGCTAAGTATGGAATCGCATTCCCTTTTGATTTCTTTAAAAGATCAATCGTTTTAGACATGCTCTCAACCAAAGTGGAATACTGTGAAGAGGAGATGCTCTTCCATACTATTTGCCTAGCTTCCCACAGTGTGTCATTGTTTGAAAAAAGTTCTTCCAGCCAATGCAGAAGATATTATGAACCAAATATTCTCGATTGAGTTTAAATCGGGACTTTGACATGGCCAAAATATCACATCAATTGAGTTATCAGAAAACCATCTTTTTTGTGACTTTAGCAGTGTGTGCAGGGGGATTATCATGTTGAAAAATAATGTTCTGGGATATTCCCAGTTTCGGAATACTTGGTAACAGTCCTGTTTCTAATATTCGAATGTATTCATTTGCATTGATTGACTTCTCACATCTAATAACTTTCCCAACTCTTGCGGCAGTAAAAGTTCCCCATACAATTATCCTTCAATTCCCGTGTTTAACTGTCGTTTTTATGCAACTTGACGAAAATCTTTCTCCAGTTGTTCGATTGCACCGTTCGGGATCATCACTAACAAGACAAAATCTTCATTCATTTGATCAGAAAACATTCTTGGACCAGAAAACATTCTTGGTCTGTATCTTTCTTGCCATAATACGAAAAATTTTCTTTCTATCATTGATGTTCTTCTTAGATAAAAATGGCTTCTTTGCACACCTTTTAGAAGAAAATTCCATTTCTTTCATTCGTTCAGATATTGTATATCTAGAAAGAGAATTTACAGACCCTGTTTTAAATTCTTTGCTATGGTCAACATAAGTTTTCTTTTGATCCTACAAAACAGTTAACTTAAGCATGTGGTCGTCCTTCAAAGTTGATGCTCTAGGGGGACCAGATCACGAATTCCTGCTTACGGAGCATTCGCTTTAAAACCTTTTGACCAATTCGCTTCACGGCAGAAATATATGTTTTCATTTTCTTTTCTTAAAATATCAAAAATCTGCTTGTAATTATTTTGGACTGCCTTAATCCTGCAATTCGGTTTTTATATCCTCGGCAAGATACGGTCTTGCCATTTTTAGGATTACTTATATGCTATAATAATAATGATGATCAGCAAAATCTTGGCCTATTATTTGTTTTTGCTCATGAACATGCATATATATATATATGTGCGTGTGTGTGTGTGTGTGTGTGTGTGTGTGTGTGTGTGCGTGTGTGTGCGTGTGTGAGACACAAACATCACGTTTTTAGAAAATGTATTTGAAGATCACGGGATATGGCGATAATAAGGAAAAGTAAAAAAGAAAAGTAAAGAAAGCAAAACAAGAAAAAGAGGAAGACGGAAAAGAATGATAAACATTAAATGCGTTTTTATGCCTTCGCCGACATCTTTTATTTAATCAAACAATCTAAGGCCTAGCATCATTAAACAGCTGTATTATTGAAATATTTTGAGTGTAAGGTTTTATTTTTTCTACGTTTATACTCAGCGCATTTAGTTGTTTATTTGTTAAGAGTATAATATTACTAGCATTTACGCCCGGCGTTGCACGGGTGTTTGAGAAGGTATGTTGAACAAAAACAAGGCGGCCAATTTTTGTTTAATTTGACCCCTATTATGACCCATTAAAATTTATTGTTTGGGGCTCAAATTGAGTTATTAAGTTAGATCCATGTCCAAGGAACCTATATCTAAAATTTCCAGTCTTTAGACCCCAAATTGTGGGAGGAGTTTGGTAGAGTTCTCAAAGGTCAAATCGTTGAACTTTGACCCCTTAACATCCAAATGTCTGGCCGAAAAACGATTACAAAGATTTTCCCAAAACTCACTACCCTTTATATCAAATTTCGAGTCTGTAGATTAAAAATTGACAGAGTTATTGCGTAGGAAAATGTACACAGACGCACATACATACAGACAGGTTCACTTTTATAAATATATAGATAGATTAAACAAAAATATATAGTATACATCAATATATATGGAAACAATTTTGTGTTTACTATAAACTTTTTACGCAAATATTATACAAGTATACATCATGTAGAATATCTGAATGACTATGATTACACGTAATAGTTGACTGAAGATGATCATTCCATAAGAAAACCGAAAACACTAATAGGGAATTAATTAAAATGAATGTTTAAAAGAATATGCAAATGAGCTAGATCTTTTGCAGATGAATGCAATTGCACGATCTATATATAAGAAAATTTTCTTTTTAAATAAATAGAAAAAAGGGTTGTTATATGAATATCACTACACACAAAAGTAAATCGAATCGATATGAGTATAGATAGATGAACATATTTTTCATCTATTAAATTATTAATCATGAAAGTATTTTTAGGGTTATTTAAAAGTTATGCGTAAAAATAATACTAAATATAATCACAAAAATTATTGTAATTTAAATAAATATATATATATATATATATATATATATATATATATATATATATATATATATGGACAACACGTGCATGATATTATGCCTATACGCTAAAAACCACAAACCATTATCTACTGACGGAAGCGCATATTATGAATCCTTATTTCTACTTTTCATTTTGTTTGTTGTAATCCGAATAGAAAGTACTAAAAATAAAAATTAGAAAAGCAGATGCAATCATAATGACTATAATGTGTAAAATTTTGAAATCTAAATATTATAAAGAATACCTAAATATGTAAATTGCATATATATGCATATATATATGTGTGTGTGTGTGTATGTGTGTGTGTGTGTGTGTGTGTGTGTGGGTGTGTAGAGAGAGAGAGAGGGAAAAAGAAAAAGAGAAGGAAATATGAAAATAAAACATACAAATATCACCGTAAAAGAAAATAAAGATAAAATAAAAAATTATGACAATCATTTAATTCTTACTAAAAATGAAATTACACATTTAAAATGAAAATAGTAGTATAATATGTACTCGGTATATATATATATATATATATATATATATATATATATATATATATATATATATATAAATTACAATTGAATTTACCAAAATGATCCAAGATGGTAAAATTAAAGTAAATTATAAATATTAAAGAATTAATATTTATAAAATTATCTCAGCCAGATATAAAAGCTCGATAATACCAAATAGGAAATAGAGCTTATAATATGAGAAAACAGTTAATGAAATATGTTAAAAAACACTTTGAAATGAGTTAAAAACATATTTAATCTGAAAAGGAAACACTAGATAAATTGATATACCTTAATCCGCGGAGTTTCGAGGAAATACTCTCCTTCTCATCAGAGGGTAGGAATTAGCAAACTGCAGGATCGGATTTTGCATGCAGAAGTATTTGATGAAACAACAAATAGTTCAAAGATCTTACTTGAAAACAAAATAAGGTAAGCAGAAGGAATATGGTAAATAAAAAGGTGATTATACATTAATGGATAGTCTGGTGGAAGATAAAAAATCCAGTGACGGTAAAATCCAAATGTAAAACTTCAAGAAAGTTAAAAGAGTTTCCATTTGTACAAGTAAAACCCAAAGAAATCCCGTAATTGGAAGAAGATGGTCCATAATAATCCAAACGCAGAAATCCGTGGAATAATTCACAAAAAAGTGTGTACAAGGAAAAAATAATATTAATAAAAGAAAAATAAGATGTGCTTTTCACTCTACTTGCGAGCCATAACTATAAAAAAAATCTGGGAAGAGAAAGGAGAAAAAAATGATAAACTTAAATATAAAATAAAATAAAGGGAAACAAAAGTCAAACTGACCCAGACAGGAAATGTTAAAGGTGCGAAAATATATATATATATATATAGGGCAAAATAATATATGGCAACTGAAAATGTACAGGTCACTTATAAAAAAAAGTGTCAGCAAGTATTGTTAAACGACATTAAAAGGAAAATAAAAATAAATAAATAAATATATAATAAATAAATAGAAAATAAATAAATAGAAAATGAAATATAATAAAAATAAAATATAATATATAATATAAAATAAAGTAAAATAAGAATTAAATTTTAAAAAAATAAGAATAAAATTAGAAAATAAAAATAAAAAATAAAAATTATTTAAGGGGAGAAGATGGCCGGTATCTGCAATTTCAGGAAAAAAATATATAAAAAATAAATCAAAAAATTAGTAAATCCATATAGTAAAATTTAAGTAAATATACATACAAGATATGAAAGTGTGGGTATATTGATTTATGATAATTTGATTATTATTATTATTATTATTATTATTATTATCTCTCTCTCTATATATATATATATATATCTATATATATATATAGAGAGAGAGAGAGAGATAATAATAATAATAATAATCAAATTATCATAAATGCTGATATTTATTAAATTAGGTTTCAAAGATGATTTACAACTGTTATTGTACGTGGGAAAACATACCCAAATTAGAATAAATTATAGGAAAATAATAAACGATAACATATAATATAATTAAATTAGCGAATAAGTTTAAATTATTAAAATAATATAAAAGAAATTATAAAATAATCCGATATAATCAAATAATACCTTACTATCACTAATAATAAATATAAGATAATAACATAAATCATAAAAATATAGGATGAAAGAATGAATGAAAATATAATTACAATAACATAATAAAATAAGACTAAATATACCAAACTATTGAGATATAAAGATGGTGAGATAATAAAATATAAAAATACAAAATAATAATAAATTATGAATATAATACAAGAATATATAGTAAAGAATTTAAATGTAATAACATAATAACTAATAAAAATATTAATTAATAATAATATAATAAAATATAATTAATAAAAGCGTAATATGCGAAAAAATATAATATAATAATAATAATAATAATAATAATAATAATAATAATAATAATAATCTGGAAACGACAGAAGGCATGCAACTACCCAACCAAACAGAGATGAGGGCACTAGGGGAACAAGACGACTATAAATACCTGGGAATTCTGGAAGCGGTAACCATAAAAGCAACTGAAATGAAAGAGAGAATTCGAAAGGAATACCTTAGGAGAACAAGATAACCGCTGGAAACGAAATTATATAGCAGAAACCTTATAAATGCATGGACAGTATCACTAGTAAGATATTCTGGGCCGTTTACAGGGTGAACAAAAGAAGAGCTGAAACAACTGGACCAGAAGACCAGGAAACCCATGACCATGCATAATGCACTACGCCCAGGCGAAGATATTGCCAGACTCTACCTGAAAACGAAAAACGGCGGGAGAGGACTGGTCAGCATAGAAGACTGTGTGAATGACACAGAAAAAATAACTAGAAAAATACAGAATGCAAATTACTGAAAGGATAACTACGCCAGTGAAAATTATGATACTGAAAATAAAAAAACAATAAAACAGAAAATGACAAACGGGAAAAGAAAAGTGGGAAAAGAAACAACTCCACGGAAGTTTCATAAGAATGACAAAAGATGAGAATAACGAAAACACCTGGACATTGATGTGAAAAGGACATATAAACCGATAAACTGAATCTCTAATAACTGCAGCACGAGAGAACTCGATAATAGCCAACCATATCAAAGCAAAGATCGATAAAACACAAGAAAACATCAAATGTAGACTCCCTGGACAAAGAGACGAAACGATAAACCATATAGGAAGTGAATGCTGCAAACTGACCCTAAAGGAATGCAAAAACAGGTACGACCAAGTTGGGAGGGCGGTGCACTGAGAATTGTGCAAACAACTGCATTTTGAACGTACAGACAAATGGTACACGCACAAACCCGAAACAGTACTCGAAAACGAGAACCACAAAATTCTATGGGGCATGGAAATACAGACAGCAAACCCATCCAAGCAAGAAGACCAGATGCTGTATAAATTAACAAGAAAGAATACTCCTGTCAAATCGTAGATTTTGCTGTCCCAGCTTACCACATAGTGAGTATGAAAAAATAGAGAAACGGAACAGGGCTAGCCGAAGAGGTAAATGGGATTTCGATGATGAAGAAAATCAAAATAATACCGATAATAGTGGAGCACTAGGAACAATTCCGAAAAAAATTGAAAAAAAAGAATGGCAGAAGTTGGAATCAGAGGAATGGCTGCAAAAATACAACGACTAACCATAATGAAAACTGCTAAAATATTAAGAAACCTCTTGAATGCTGAGAATAATACAAGTATACAATATAATGAAGAAGCGTCACAGGTAATGAAGAAAACTGAAGCTGCATATCTACAAGTTCTACACCCCCATCACGCATCCCCTCCCATTGTCTCATCACCGCCCCCCCCAAAAGTGTTACCAAAATGCCGAGAAGGATCAAGGAGGATGGAAAGACCGTTGAGAGAGCACTGACAAGACCTCCACTGAACAAGCGCGAAGGGAACTGGGACCTTGGGAGGCTTAGTGCCACTAAACTTCCAGTATAGACCAATGGCCATTGCCAGCGAGAAATCAATGGTAAGAGGCTGTTGCGAGGACGCAAATGTATTTGAAAATGCTATCGAAGATGGAGAGAGCTCAACGTCTGGAGAGACGTTGTCACTCAGCTTCCAGAGAACACCTCAGGGTTCCAATCAGATCTTTGATTACTTGTGTGAAAGTTACATGTGAGCCAATAATAATAATAAAGAAATAATTGTTTTGTTATGATAAAATGCCGGGAAAATATATAAGAAGATAAATATGAGAGTAAATCGAATTAAAATCTGTCATGTTTTTATTTTTAATATTGAACTTTTAGGCAAAATGCGTGAGTCAGGTGTTATTTGTTATGCAAACAATGTATTAGTGTTTTAGTTTTTATTAAGAAGCCTATACCTATTTTTAAATTTTATTTTATATGAGCTTTTATTGGGAAATAAATAACAAAGCACATTTAAAGATTGATCCATGTTTCTTTTTTATTATATCCCATTAAATCATTGCTGTCCAGTTAATGTTAGTTAATTCTCAATAATATGAACAAGTGACGTTTCATTTGTGTAATTTGAATTTTTCAAAGGGCATATGTAGTCGGTATATATATATATATATATATATATATATATATATATATATATATATATATATATATATATTATTTTGCAAGAGTATAAACATTACCAGTATTATATCTATTAATAGTTGGCTCATTTTTATTGTATTTACTAATTTACTAATGAGGCATTAGTACAAAAAAAAACACTGCAGATGTGTCTGTATCAACAAATCACATGCCCTCTTCATTAAAAAGTGTGTAAAAACATCGAGATTTACCAAGTCAAAACAACAAGAGAGTAGAAGCTTGAACATTGTCATCATCATCATCATCATCATTACTATCATCATCATCATCACTATTATTATTACTATTACTATTATTATTATTACTATTACTATTACTATTATAATAATAATAATAATAATAATAATAATAATAATAAAGCTAGTTAATAACAATAACAATAGCGATTACCACGAAAAACATTAATATTACTAGTAACAACGATAACACCAATAATAAAACTAACAATACTAGTAATGCTAATACTAATAAGGTTAATAATACTAATAAGTGTATTCACTTATATCGTCTTGTATCACTAAACTAAGTATAATAACAGTAATAACAATATTAACAACGACAACAGCAACAGCAATAATAATAATAATAATAATAATAATAATAATAATAATAATAATAATAATAACAATGATTTGGCATACATGGTCGATGTTTAATGAATAAAGTAATAAAGATATAAACAAAATGTGCGCATATAAATAATTAAGAAATAAAATGTAAAAAAAAAAACTTGAGGTAACAACATACATTGAAATGATTATGTATAAATAGAGTGTATAACATATATTTCCCTATGACATTCTACTTTATTGATTGACAGATAAATCCATATATTCTTATATTTATTACATTTCGTATTTGCTTTTCATTTTTTACTTCATCCTCAAATTCCGAGCTTCAGATATCCGGAAAGTCCTCTATAACGAATATATTTATATTTTTTTTTATTCATTCTGTGACATGATATTCGGTTTTTTAAATTACGAGACTCTATTTGATTGTTTGTGAATTTGGTTATGAACTTATATAGACTACTCACATATTCAGCTTGAAAAGCGTTTAATAGAAAATGATGCAACAAATAGATTTCATTCATATTCAAGTGGCAAGGTTAGTCGGACGGGTAGTTACGACCGGGCTCATCGTGTAATATTGTACGATCACAACAGATGCTACGGTTTTATCTATATACATAAAAGCGAAAATGTATGTTCGCTTTTTGTGTATGTCCAAGAAAGGATTTTTTCAGAGAAGCGGTCAGTCGCCTAACAACTTTTTAAAACTTTTTATATCACATGCAAATCGTAATATCTCAGAGTTAACAAAGGATCTCGCCTGACTATTTAATTTGCTCGACTTCGGGAAGATAAATATTCAAGAGTTTTCGCTCGCCGCACGTAGGTTAGGCCTTTTTCTTTAATGTTTCCCCCTACACTCCACGTCTTGGGGCGGGGGGAAGCATTCCCGCACTAAATGAAATGCTACCCCGCAGTTAAAAGTTGACCTCATTAAGTCATTAAAACGTGCACCTGCCAATTTAAGTAATTAAATAAATTGAAACGTGTTTCTATCAGTATGTTGCGATGGCGCAATGGTTAACGTCGCACGTTTTTGATTTTCACACATTAATTTCCAATTTTGCCTCAAGGGTTCGGGTTCGATCCTCATACTTACCTACCAAAACTTTTTTATTTACCCCCCTGGAGTTTTGATTTACCCAAAACCACACACATCTCCAAACACCCGGGCAACGGCGGGTACCCCCCGCTAGTCATAGCATAAAAGCATCTGATTCTTCTGCATATGCATTGGCTTGCACGTATAGATGTCGTTAAAGAACGTTGTTTATATATAGAACAGTGAAATTTTCCTCATATGGTCATGTTATCTTTGCCAGTTGAACAAGGAATAAGATACAATCGAGAATATACTCACCCTTGTGACCTGCGGCCGACGGGGAAAGCAATATAGTTGCGCAATATAAGTGTGTATTAGCAAACATTTGCCAAATTGTCATTGTCGCTACGAGGAGATAATACCTCGGACAGTGTATCATTACGTGGAGACATACGTATAAAAACAGATGCGCATGCATGGAAAAGTGACAGTGCCATTTTGACCGCGGCGTTTCCTCCTTCTCTTCTTTATTCGATCAGGCTATTAAGATATAGAATGCTTTCGAACTACACATTAGTAAAGAATGGTAATTAATTTAGACATGTGGTTCTGTTCTCTTTACATATTGGCAGACAACCTGGCGCGTTAACGGCTCCTGTATTCGCAATATACATATATGAAAAGTTGAATTAAGTTGTACTTAATAGGAACACGGAACCAGATTTGAATTATGTGCCGGTATTATTTTTCACGAGTAATATTGTCTATCGCTTAGCAGAAATATAGTAACACTGTTCATATAACGAGTCTCTAAATATGGCGGCCTATACAATATAATTGTCGTGGAACGACCTCAAGATGAACCAGATATGATTATAAAATAGATAAATTATTGTTTTATAATATTACGTATGGATTATTGGAAATGGACGCCAGTTGCTATTGTAAGTCTAGCTATGAATCATTTTACACCCTTTATAACAGAGACTGATATAACACATTATTTCCTACATGAAGAAAGTGCATGTGGCTATATATATATATATATATATATATATATATATATGTGTGTATGTATATGTATATATATATGTGTGTGTGTGTGTCTGTACAAATATACATATGAAAGAAGGGCCTAGCATAACGATAAAAATTACTCAAAGGCAATAATAAAATTAATAGAAATATTAATAAGCAAAACATAACAAAAATTCTAGTAATGAACAGAAAATTGTAAATGTTGAGCTCGCACATTTGCAGTACAAAATAAATGCCTATCTAAAACCATCATTATCAATATATTCAAAAGAAATACCGACTAACAAGAAATCTTACCTAGGTATGGCCACATCAGATTTTAAAACCAGGTATTACGACTGCAGAAGTATATTCAAATAGGTCGACTAAAAACACCACTAGAGAACCACTACTGGGAGCTCACTGTAAATGAATGCTCGTCGATAGTCGAGTAGAAAATAACATTCAGGAACTTAGAGAACTCGCGCAGCTTATGCCTGAATGAAATATTGCTATCTTAACTCTTACAGAAAACCAAATTCATTCCACTGAAGTAATAAAATAAAAACGCTTGTATACATAGAATAAATATAAGTTTAGGATAATAACAGATAAAAATAAAATAGAATAAAATATAAAAGTAAATATATATTTTATAATAACAACAACTGTAACAATGATAATTATAGAAGCATAATTAATAAACAAATAAACCAACAAGGAAGGAAATAAAAAGCGAACGGATTAAATTATCCAGATTTAAACTAAAAGTGAAAAAAAAAATGGTTTCATTCGCTCCGACAAATAACAAAAAAAGCAGTGAAGTTCATGTTAAATGAACCTCTCCCTGGAAACACCGGTATATTGGCAGAGATAAATAGGTGTCAAAATAACAAAATAATCTCATGTGTTAACTAGTAAACTGGACACTATTTAGATATTATAAAATCAATCGGTAATATCTTATTCCATTAAATAGATTGGAGAATCCTCACGAGGATAAAGTACGAAAAAATCTGTGCCATATATATTTTACAAACTTACATATATGCGTGATTATGGCGTATATATATATATATATATATATATATATATATATATATATATATATATATTTATATATATATCGGAATTGTTTCCAATCGTCCTGGGCCTCTCTTTGCCACGGGGCTAAAGCAATGCCGATTCAGGAGAGCTGTGGTTGGTAATTGCGCAACCCTTGCCACACAGTTACACGCACAGCTACCCTTTTGTCTTTCGAGACTGAAAGAAGCATTGATATGTATATAGATATGCATATATATACATATATATATGTATATATATACATATATATGTACATATATATATATATATATATATATATATAGTAGTTGCACAGTAGAACAGTATAGCAAAGCCAATTCAAAGCATAGAAAGGCATATCGGAATGATTTAATATTCTATATGCATATAAATATACCTGATCAGAATTCAGGATCTTCAATCCGAGTCACTTGTGTGAAACTCGCATAATCTGCCGACATGTCACTTACAAGTAAATATATAAACAAAGATAATGCAACACGTATTGAACAGCCTGTTGTGAGATGTATGCACCCTTTCTAGCTTACGGTGTAGTAATTCAACTACAAAGAACCCGGGTCGATATCTCACGAGCAGTATTTAAAACGCGCTAGTGAGATGCCATCAAACAGCACAACAGAGCGAACAAACTAATAATTGATTTGATATAAGATACTATATATAACTAATGGTATATATATATATATATATATATATATATATATATATATATATATATAAAATAAAAATTACAATAAGTTTACCAAGGTAATCAAAATGGTAAACTTAAAATATATTATAAATATTAAAGGGGTAATATTTACAAGTAAAGTAATCTCAACCAGATGTAAAAGCTCAATAAAACCGAAAAGGAAATAGAGCTTATAATATGAACAAATGATTAATAAAACATGTTAAAAGACATCTTGAAAAAGAGTTAAAAACATATTTAATTTTAGAAAAGGAAGCACAAGATAAGTGGATAGTCCTTAATCCGCGGTATTTCGAAGAAATACTTTCCTTCTCATCAGAGGGCAGGAATTAGCAAAATGCAGGATCGATGACCATTTTATCTGCTTAGTTATATATATATATATATATATATATATATATATATATATATATATATATATATATATATATATCTTTGTTCTCAATATATATATATATATATATAGATAGATAGATAGATAGATATATAGATATATATGACCATTTTATCTGCTTAGTTACACATGTTTCGATTACCGAATCGTATCAACGATCCGATTATTTCATCAGACTTTACAGAAATAATTATTATAATTAGGAAAAAAAGATATTGGAAAAAGTACTAAAAGACAAAAAAGGAACTTCAATCAGCAGTTTAGCTTTAAAAGACATTGAAGGTGATAAGGGGCGAGGGTGAGTTAAAATTAAGGGGCAAAAGGGAATTAAAAATATTAAACCAAACACGGATAGAAATAGGAGGAGAGACAGAGAGAAATGAAGAAAAAGGGTTGAATAGAAGGGCGTGAAATAGTTAAAATTTGAAGGCAGAGGCGGTGGAGAAGGAGAAGGGTACAGAAATTAGCGAGAAGGAAAGAGACAAGCAGTTTATAACGCAGCGCTAACTTGTTGCATACAGATAGGTATAAACATAACGTTTGGTTGTTGAATACATGTCATATAGAATTTGACACGTTAAATATTCATGCGCTTTGGAAGGAGGGTGTTGTTTTCAATAACTAAGATGTGTTCTCCCAAAGTAAAGTTAGTTACATCCAACTTAAATGCCTATATTTATTTAAAAGAAGGATTATATGCAACGACTATAAAAAAAGTTATGTAAGTAGCTAAATAATAATAATAATAATAATAATAATAATAATAATAATAATAATAATAATAATAATAATAATATCAAAGGATATGGGATAAAATTCGCTAAGTAATTGTATATATTCAGTAGGTAGTTCACATACGTTTAAATATAAAAAAAGAAAAAAATGAAGGGGGTCTAGGATAATGTGTTGGGGTGTAGTAACCTGGTTTAAAACTTTAGTTCAGGGTACGTGATAGTAAAAGTCAAATGTATTAGAGCTTCTAGGGTTAGAAATTTTATAAATGTGCACATACACATATCCGGGGGAGCTTAAACAGGTGTATATAGACAGGGATACTTCACTCAAATGGTTCAAGAGCGGAACTCTTCCATTTGACGAGGAAAGACTCATTGTAGCCAGTAAAGATCAGGGTTTACTCACAAATTGATTTAAAAAAATCGTTGGCCTACAAGCAAATGGTCAATGCCATTTTTTCCACTCAGCGATTGAGAGGCCAAGCCACCTAATGTCTGCTTGCCCGTCCCAACAAAGTATGTAACTAGCCCCATTGGAATATCTCTGAAGAGATGCAACTTGACAGACCAACGAACATCTGGGAACATGAGCCACTACAGCTAACATCAAACGGAACAGTGATCCTGCTCTATGGCAAAGACTTACAGGCAGGCAGATACGAAGGACGTAATGCGCCTGCCCACTTAGCAGTAGAGCAACGAAACTTGGCACAGTTTTTAGTCTTTCTCTACATAGGACCCACACAGAGTTATGCAATTCTCCCATAGTTTGATGCAGCTCTGGAGACTGTTATTGTAGAACACCCCAGGTTGGTCCTCCAACCAGGACGTTACTTCATAAACCAAAGCTGCATCATCTGGGAAACGCTTTCCTTTCAAAAACAACTTCATGGCTGGAAACAGGTGAAAGTCAGAGGGTGCAAGTTCAGTACAGTAGGGAGGATGTGTGTGGATTTCATAACCACACGCCAGTGCTTCTGATTTGGCGACATGCGAGCTGTGTACCGGAGCGTTGTCCTGCAAGAGGAGGGTACCTTTGCTGATATTGCCCGGCCTCTTGATTTTGATAGTTTTCCTTAATTTCCTACAAAGTAAAGCATAATAGGCTCCTGTAATTGTGGTACCTTTTGCCAAAAAAACTGTCATCACTACTCCGTTCTCGTCCCAGATGACAATGAGCATGACCTTGTCAGCGGAGGGCTGCACACTTGCCTTCTTTGGAGGTGGTAAGTCCAAGTGCTTCCACTGCATTGACTGGGCTTTGATCTCTGGATCATAGTGATGGACCCAGGTTTCATCCTTTGTAATCAGTCTTTTGAAAAACTTTGACTCATCTGCTTTGCACATCTCCAAATTCATCCTCGAGCACTCGAAGCGTTCTCGCTTCTGGAATGGTCTGAGCAACCTAGGAATCCATCTGGCAGACACCTTATGCATATGCAAATGATTATGAATGATAGTTTCTATAGACCTTGTATTAATCGTGACATCTTGGGTTATTTGGCGAATAGTAATGCGCTGATCTTCCAAAATGGCAGCCACAACTTGACGGACAGATGTCTCATCAATGGCAGAAGGGGGGGGCGACTCGGTCTGGTAGCTGTTTCCACAGACTATGTTTGAATTCACAATGCCAGCGTTTTACAAGGTCATATGATGGGGCATTATCACCAGTTCATTTCATCAAAAGTCTCCTGTGGTGGGCTGTATTTCAAATACAAACACCGGATCACTGCTCGACATTCAACAGGTTCCATTTCACACCTGATTCATTACAAACACCTGTAAAACAGAAACCACAATTAGTTCAGTACTGTAATTTGCTCCATAACCCTTAGAGATATAAATCATTGCATGTGCAATATTTCAGCGTGATGAGATTAGATGGACGTGGATCAGTGGCATTACTTATTGCACGCCCCTCATACATAAAAGACCAGGGCATCAAACCAGATATTGTAATATGGAACAAGCTCAAAGAAACTTCGCTCATTATCGATGTCACAGCCCCAAATTATTTTGGCTTTAATAGAGCTGAACGGGAAAAGATAACAAAATATCAGGACCTAAAAAATGATCTGAAAATGACACGGTCTCTGAAAGAAATAATCATTATACCAGTTGTGATAAGAGCGACTGGATTCATAAAAAAAATCTTCAGAAATACTTAGAAGCAATGCCTGGAAGACCAAGCCGTAACGCAATAAAAAATAGCAGCCATAAAGGGAACAGCCTCTATTCTTAAAAGCGCTCTCGGATATGAATTTAAATTATAGCAGAATCAAGTGTTAGTTCACGGAGGGAGCCCCTTGATCTCTTAAAACTTGTTGAAGTAAAATAAATAAAAAGCACAAGTATGCAAATATATATTTACATATATATATATATATATATATACATATATATATATATATATATATATATGAGTATACTGAGTCAAGTATAAATAGTCGAATAGGTGAAAGCAAAAATAGAAGTAAATATAAATAAAAGGCAAGATAAAAGTAGTAAAAATATTGGAAAGGATAGGGTAAGAAATAAAATAATTTAATAAATATAGTGGTTAAAAGTAATATACATGAGAAATATATACATAAAAATGGTAAAGCTTATCAATTACGCGAGAGTATACACAAGTAGGTTAAACTATATTCTTAGTTATATGGTTAGTAGAATGCTTAAGAGTCTAAATGGGGTTCGGCCGATACAAGAGGCCTAAAGGTTTCAAAATTATGAAAGTAAACGTAAACTTTAAATGAGTCAGGATTCATAAAAGTTCTATTAAGTTTAGATATAAAAGCAGTGGGGTTTAAGATGGTGTTGTGAGGAATAATTTCGTGGTTTGTTACTTTAGTTTCAGGTATAAAAATGTAATACTTTATGTATTTTTTTGAAATACATATATAAATACAATCATATACATACACAAACATGCACACATACATGCATGCACATATATACATACTTACACAAGGACATATATATACATATATATAACTCATACATGCACACACATATATATATACACATACACATACATATGCCCATATATATACACTCACATATACACACGAACAAATATATATATATAAACATACACACAAATACATGCACACATATATAGATAAACACATACACATGCATACAGACACATACGCATAAAACTGGGGACGAAATAAGTAGCCAGAAGTTTGTAAAAGTTAAGTAAGTAGGTACGCGCATCAGTAATAGTATTCCCTACACGCACACACACAGATATATATATATATATATATATATATATATATATATATATATATATATATCTGTGGGTAAAAATAATATATAGGGTCCCAAAGAAAATATATAAAATAAATATATGTGATAATGTATATGTTCGGAACGAATGATAACTATATTAACCTCACGTCTCGTCTATAATTCATGAGCAACATAATAGGTCTCAGCAAGAATATAAAATATAATTGTAGATGTATAAATAGATCGACTAATGCATACTAAAGGGTAAAAACCAGTCTCTTGTAAGGAGAAAAATCTTATCTGTAACTGTTTGACCTCAGAAGGTTCTATGCAATGATTCATTCCGACATATGAGTGGGATCTCTTCTAAACTCTATTGACATCCTTTCTCTGCATGTCAGTGATAACACGGTTGAATAATTCAACTGCACTAGCAGAAACCTGAATCATGACAAAATTATCTCTTTTATAAGACTTATCTTCGTCCAAATATAGACAGTAAAACAGGCGACGCCTAGAACACTATCCTTACATGGACAGTTTCAAATAAAATTTAAAAACTAGTTCAAGATGAATATTTCTGTTGTGTAAAAGCCTACTTCCCAAAGAGAAAACGCTGCTATTCTTCGGTTAGGCCCATAGAAGTAATTCGATATGTTTATTTTCGTTCCATATGCAAAACGTCGAGATAAAATGATATTGACAGAATAAATTAAAATACGCATAGAGGTCCGCTTGAAAGCCAAATCAACCCGTAATATTAGGAAAATAAACAAATATTTTACTTGTTTGAAATTCATCACAAACATATTTCAGAGGAACCCTCCATCTTCAATGTATTGTTTTGTTTCTTTTTTTTCCTTTTCTTCTTCCTTGCCATGTTGGAGAAAGAAGTCTGTCAGCAAAGAGCCGCGCGTTGTATCTAACGGTTGTATTTTGAAATGATTGAACTGTGCGTAGGCAACGCGAGAATGACATCAATGATGAGAAGTCATATAGAAACGTTGCTTTAATTTAAATAAAATTAAATACGTGGGCTTGAAAGCCAAATCACAACGTAACATTAGGAAATAAACATATATTTTACTTGTTTGAAATTTATCACAAATATGTTTTGGAGCACTTGATGTGTATTTTATACACACACTCATAAACATATATACAAATATGAGAGTGTGTTTATGTGTGGAAATATATATAAATATGTGTCTGTGAGTGTGCGGTAATTCGTTTTAATGTCTTAATTCTTTGCATCGTTGATATTTCACTTCGTCGTTTAATGTTTAGCCGTGTTTTCTAATGGTGTTCGATAGCTTTGCTTGTTTTAACTTATATGAATAAAAGATTTCCACGCATGATAAACACAAGGAAGACGTTCGCCGAGTTCCTTTAAAGTTTTATTGAAGAAAATTGACAGCATAGATAAATCTAAAAAAAAAACAAAACGGAATAATTATTTCCCTCTTTACTTACTTACTGTTAATGAGATCGAGTGTGACGGTAACATTTGTCTAAGATTATTCTACATTATTATGCCGTGGCTTGTTCCTATGGCTTCCCGGAAATAACTGAGTGAAAACCTTAGTTTTATTGGAGTTTTTTTCGCTTGAAAACATGACTCACTTGTTATAGTTTTATATCTTTCGTTTTTAGTCTACTGCATATAATCTCTATTCTTAATTTTAGTTAACCCTAAACACAGTTGTATTTTACAGATCTGATTCTTCCTTCTACTCACTAACATTTTCATTTGTCAGAATTAACACAAGTTAATTTAATACTTACTTATGTAAAAGAGGGCGGACGTGGTTATGGAAACAACAGCAACAACAGCCGTATAAAAATACCCAGTCGTGTGCTAGGTGACGTCACGGCAGAAGAAAAGGAAAAATATTATAAAAAAGAAAAAAGTGGAGCCTTTAAGTCAGGGGTGGGCAAACCTTTCAGTGCAAGGGCCGCATTAAAAAATTATAAATTCTACTGCGCCGCATAGTATATTTTCCAATATAATTGATATTTAAAAAAGACAAAATAAAAGGATTTCAGAGAAAAAATATAATTAATTTTCATTTATTAGCATTTTAAAGTACTATAGAAGATTCCCATAAAACACATTTATTTGAAAGATATAGTAACTTTAAACTTTAAAAGAAAACAATTTTATTAATATGTATTTTTATGTATGAGCTTCACATGAAACACATTTGAAAAAAAAAACCTTGTTTGAAAAATAAAAGCAATTCTTAAGTAACTCTGTTTAAAGAGATTTAAAAATATCTTATTAATTAATATTTTAGAATAAAATCTTTAAAAAATACACATATAAAGTTACTCAAAAAACAAAAAATGAATTTATATATTAAAAAAGAACCGTCACATGAAGCACATTTATTTAAAAATAAAGTAACTCAATTTTAAGAGGAAAACATATTTCTATTGATATTTTAAAACAGTAGCTTCATATGAAATATATTTATTTGAAAAACATAATAGCTCCGCAACTGAGCAACAGAAGGATCAAAATGACTCAGTGAGAATGATGCAACTGACTGCAATCATTTACCAGTTTGTTGAAATTAGGTGTCAAGTTACTTGTACTGATTCTTAACACTGACTGAAGATTTAAGTCTGTGAGAAGTGATCTGTTCTTTGACTTGTTAATTTTCAATATGGAAAAATGTTTGCTCACATATGTAAGTTGAAGCAAATACCACAAGCATCTTCCTTGTAAGATTTTTCAGATTTTTAAACTTTTCTGTGTGCAGAGATGCATAAAATCCGACTAGTTGTCTATTTTCAAAGAGCCCTTTTAAAGAGTTGTCGGCCTGCAAATCAATAAGATCTACCTGTAGTTATTCGGCAGCTGTTTCAACGTCACATGCAAAAGGTGAGCTGAGCAAATCAAACTGTCCTTCAATTGCCTTGAAATCAGCAAATCTTCTGATGAATTCCTCTTTTAGAGCCATAAAGTGGGAACTGTATTTGTCTGGTAATGCTTGTGTAACAGCTCGTGTTTTCAACAGAGGAAAATGAACACAGTTTTGCTCTTTAAGCTGCTTGGCAAAAAGTTTAATTTTCAATTGAAACGCTCTCACTTCAACATACAATTCATGAGCAAATACACTTTTGCGTTGTAATTTTGTATTTAACTCACTCAGCTTTTGCAATATGTCTACAGCAAATGCAAAATCACAAACCCATTCGTCACACTCCATTTCTTTAAAAAAAATCACAAGGAATTTCTTTCATATTAAAAAATATGACAATCTCTGCTTTAACGTCCCAAATCCTCTTCAGTACTTTCCCCATACCTAACCATCAGATATTTGTGTGATACAGCACATCAGTAAAATATGCGTCGATATCTTACAAGAAACATTGGAACTGCCTGTGTTTCAGTCCCCGTGCTCTTAAGTTCACTGCACGCACTACTGGATCCATAACATGTTTGAGTTTCAAAGATTTACAGAGGTTTTCTTGATGTATGATGCAGTAAAAAGACAATACACTGTGAGATGGAAAATATTCTTTGATTTTTTTTATTCATCAAGGTCACAAGGCCACAGTGTTTGCCTCTGAGTGAAGGAGCGCCATCAGTTGTAATACTTGTCAGTTTATCCAGGCTTAACCTAGACCTGATTAGACTGCTAGTGATACTGTTGTATAAATCGTTTCCAGTGACTGTGTCTTTGAGAGACTCCATGGATAGCAATTCTTCTGTAATTCCAAAGTTTTTGTCAATTCAAAAATGGATAAGAATCGAAAATTTCACGAAAATCTGACCATTAGTTGATTTTTGTTAGATTTGTTAAACGGATTTTTGCTAGATTTGTTAAACGGATATGTTTTCAAGTTTTACTACGAGGGAATGTTATTTTAAAGCGCCAATTATGTAAACACGATTTTCGTCTCGCATTTTCATTATTTTCGTACGATGATTTTTTTTTCATTATTACTAGTTTATTCTACCCTTCTTTTAAATGATACAGACGTTATATTGATAATATTAATTTATAATAAAGTGACATCGTGTTACATATAGGGGGAGGTAATTCTGTAGAGAATTTTGGAGGTGGCTGCGGAACTTTTAATTTCATTCCAGTGCTAAAAATAATTTTATAATTGAACACTCGACCAAGGAATTGTACGAAAATAAGAAAATGAATATCAATCAATGTTTGAATTTATTCACAGATAACTAAAAAACAATGTTTTTACTTGGCATTCGGGACAAGATCAAAGTGTAGTATCTGTTCCGGCAGATGCTGCACTTAAGATAATTTGTACCAGTCAATGGAGGGGAAACCCTCTATACTGGGACAATTATTATTTTTGGTAACCAGAGTGCCCCCTTTTTGCCTACTTTTAGAGGAGCTGGTTTTTACCTCACATTAAAAACGGCCTTGTGCCTAATTTGCTCAGTGGGGGAGCAAATAAATACCATCTGTTCTTCAGATGCTGCCCTTCAATTTCTTGTTCTCTGTCAGTGGAGGAGAAATCCTTCACGACTGAGACAATTTTAATTTTTGTTCCTTTTCTCCACGTTAAAAAACGGCCCTGGTGTCTAACTCTGTCCCGTGGGGAGGCATTGTAAATAGGAATTATATAGGAAACGAACAATGTTGGGGTGTTTATTACTGTACACATATATTCGAAAAAGTTGTCAAAAAACAAATATATAACAAATAAAGGTTATCAAAGGCAATGTAAGTTACTTGTCTACCGAACTGGATATTTTTTTACTGTTTTTATTTAATGTAACACGTTTATTCAGCTCGAAAAGCATAATGTTTACCGATGTATTGGAAAATTAAAAATGGCGCCCGACTCTCTCTTTGACACGGTACGTTTGAGTTAAAAATAAAAAATGAAACAAAATACTCTTAAAAACCCACGGTGTCAAAGAGAGAATCGGGCGCCATTTTTAATTTTCCAATACATCAGTAAACACTATGTTTTCGAGATGAATAAACATGTTACATTAAATAAAAACACTAAAATAATATCCAGTTAGGTAGAAAAGTAACTTATCTTGCCTTTGATTTATTATATATTTGTTTTTTTGACAACTTTTTCGAATCTATGTGTACAGTAATAAACCCCCATTTTTTAAATGAAAAAATAAAATTTGTTTTTAATTTTAACGGGAATAATTTTTTTTTTAATTAACATGAAAACGGAATTTATAAATTTATTTTAAATCATTGATATTTGCTTAATTAACGGGAAATGAAGCCATCTTTTATTGGTATTAACACGAACCGATAGAATTTATAAATTTATTTTAAATTAGATGTTTTTTTTATATTTTTCGATAAATTATTTTTTCGCTGAATTTGTTTTTTTCTATTAAAATTGACTTATTTCACGCATTCGTAATTTTTAACAAAAAATCAGTGAACCAGAACGAAATTAGAAGTTCCGTTTCATTTTTGTGACAACCGAAAAACATATTTACCATAATTTTGATACAATTTATGAAAATATTAAAAAAGAAGTAAAATGAGTACTTCAAAATATAGTTATAGAAAACATAACAAAAAAATTAGAAACCGCATGAAACAAATCGAAGATTCGATTGGTATTCACACATTTTTGCAATTTTTTTAAACACCCAAAAATGTTACCTTTTATAAACTTTTTGCATATATTGAATTAATTTTTGGTCATTTATAGAAAAATGGAAAACATGATTAAAAGTGTGTTTTAATAAATATTTTATAAATCAGTTGATTTATTTTAATCAGTAATAAATGTACAAAATTGACTAATATATATATATGTGTGTGTGTGTGTGTGTGTGTGTGTATGTGTGTGTGTGTGTGTGTGTGTGTGTGTGTAGGCGTCCTGTAAAATTTTAAATTTTAGATATTATTTCAATCAAGATATTTTGAACAAGTAAATATTTGACAAAACGGGTCAATATTGATTACATTTTTTTAAAATATTTTGCTTGAATTTGCATAAAACCCTCTTATTGATATTTTAAAAAGTTTGACTTACGAAATTACATAATGGGAATTTAAATTTGCTAAATTTTTGTGACAAATTAGTATAATTACAGATGCAAACAAAATAATTACGCAATATTTTAACTTACTAAAATGCTTGCCAATGAATTTATAAGATGTCCTTTCTTTGGAAATTATAAATATTATATGAAAATTTTAGTGTCGTTTAGGAGTAACGGAAATGAGAGAGAGAGAGAGAGAGAGAGAGAGAGAGAGAGTTCCCTAAGCTTTGACTGGTCGGTCGGCTGTACCTCAGATTACAAGTGCCAGATTTTATGGTCCCTACAATATTTTTATTATATCAAAATAATTTATTGCCTGTTTTCGGCCAGGCAAAAGTTTCGGGCACAGCAAATCAAAAAGGATCCAATAAATCTACGCCTGGCAGTCTAGCTGGGAACCAAGTGTAAACTTACCAGTCCCCATAAAACAGTCATTTTTTAATGTGTAATTCGTAAGCTTTCTTCATTTTCTTTTACTTTATTTGTTTTTCTTTATTGAGAAATTTTGTTAGATTGTTAACGAAGGTATTTTTTTATCTCCAAATTTTCATTTTTTGCAAGGATCTGCCCGTACTTGCGTCCGGCAGTCCGCACAGCTATGAGTAAACCACAATTCATTATCCAGTACTTGGAGGGCCGCATGAATTCATTCGGCGGGCCGCATGCGGCCCGGGGGCCGTAGTTTGCCCATCCTAGTTTAAGTTATAGAAGGATAAAGGCAGACGTGTTACACATATGGCCGGACAGGAGAGGAGTATCACGTTTTCGTCACGGCAGAGTTCTGTCCAGCACATTGGTGTAGGAAACATTTTGAACGAGATAAAACTTTTATTCTGAAAACTACTTGAAAATAAATGTCTGTTCTTTCACTGAAAGAAAAGAGTGAGTCGAATTTTTTACTTGTCTTTTTTTTCTTTCGACGAACTTTACATGTAAACGTATGAACGTTACACTTTCTGACGTAATCCTTGTAACCTTGTAATTAATGGATAATTAAATAAAACAACGTTTTAAATAGTTGACGTGTCAGTGTTGTTCTATTCCCTTCGACCGATATTTCGTAGAATAAGATCGGATTTCAGTATCACTGGATTGTGAAACGTGCGCAAGATTCAAATTAATGTTTCGAAAGGAATCGGTGATAATGAGACCTGTCAAACCAGCCTCTTCATCCGCGCCAGGGGCACGTGAAATTTACTCAGGTCGTTATGAACAATATGTCAATGAACTCTATAGTAGTAATGAAATGTCAACTGTCATGATATCTGCACCCGTTGTATATAGCTTCTGTTGATGGGCTGCAGGGATTAAGCCCGCAAATAGGTAAGCGTCTGCGCATCTTGACAGGTAATATGATTCCTAAATTCCAACGATAGTTTCATTATTAAATAAAATGATTTCTATATTAAGTAGATAAAAGGCGCTTTAAGAAATGTAACGCCGCACACTTACACAGACACAGACACAGGCATATACACCCCCAATACATACACACACATATATATATATATATATATATATATATATATATATAGAGAGAGAGAGAGAGAGAGAGAAAGAAAGAAATAAAAAGGAACAAACCGTATTATGTGTTTATCAACGTTTCGTCTTTATTTCGAGACTTCCTCTGGATGAAATAAAGACGAAACGTTGATGAACCCATAATACGGTTTGTTTCTTTTTATTTCTCTATTCTGTCGGAATACTATTTCCATTATTTTCATCATATATATATATATATATATATATATATATATATATATATATATTTATATATAAATGCACACATATCTCTCCCTCTTTCTCCCGCAGTCTCTCTCTCTATCCATATATATATATGTGTGTGTGTGTGTGTGTGTGTGTGTGTGTGTGTGTGTGTGTGTGTGTGTGCGTGTGTGTGTGTGTGTGTGTGTGTTTATTTTGCTAAAATCATTATAAGTTGTTTCAATCGCCCAGAAATAAAATTATTCTTATTATTTTTCTGTGGATTGAATAAACTTTGGATGATTTTAGTAAAAATCCCCAAGTTGGTATAATAAAAACATATAGGCATTATTTTATCAGGTTTGCATATTTTTGTTTTTATTGTTTCTAAGTTAAGTATGTGTTTACTAGTTTTAGGCGAGAACTGTTCAATGATAGTACAATATTAAACAGCAGATAAGGATTATAGGCTACAAAAGATGAGATAATTATAAGCGTCATACAAGACAATATTTGTTATATTTAAACAAAAAATGAAAAAAGTAATCTATTAAACACAACGTGGGGAACAGAACAAATTACTTATTAAAGACATATTTAAATAATTTAAAAGGAAAATGTCATGAAAATTGAGAATTATAGAATATAATATGAATAAAAATACGCATCAGATGCGCTTGAAAGCCAAATCATAACGCAATATTACGAAAATAAACAAATATTTTACTTTGAAGTCAAATTCGACCCTTAGTATATTGTACATCTTTTTATTTGTCTTTTTCTTCTTTTTCTTCTTTTTTGCAACCTCGGAGTTTATACACAGCATTCATATGTGTTTCAGTAGTTTTGTTTTAATCGTTTCTAATGTCAGCGTGCGCTCCTGTTTTTTTTTTTGTTTTGTTTTTTTTTAGCTGAGCTGACAGATTTATCTCACGTATTAGCTTACAGTTCTCGTACTTTCGTATTCGTTTGAGTTTATTTTCAGCAAGCTTTTTACCGAAAACAACATACTTTATCTATCACTCTATCTATATTCTATCTATGTATCTTTCTATATATTTACTATTATGTGAAATATACTATGCCTTTGTGTTAATTCGTTCTCTATTAACTCCACAACGGTTGGGCAAATTTTTAAGATTTTATTAAAGGTACATGGTGTTGCTGGGAGTGTTCACACGTAGATTTTGCAGCAAAATGCGTCTGGTGAAGATCGAAAGTCTGAGTTTGACCCGTTTACACATTTATGCAACCTAGTGTAACACAAGCCTATTTGACAAGTTTTGTCACCGCAGAATCAGAAAGTCCCAGACTATAAAACCAACTGTGTTTCTTTTATGTGATAGGGACGTTTTCACTATAAAGGTATCTTTTTATAGTACATTGGAACATTGATATTTGACTTTTTAACGATTAATTTGTATTCAGTATACTTTGTAAAATATAGTTTTATAAAATCATCAGTTTGTTCTTTGTTAAGACAGAGACGCGTTCTAAATAAATGAATCTGTTTAGAGCACAATTGATAATTGACTTCTCATTTTAAACTTTAAGTGAAGCTATTGTTTAAAGATAATTGATAAATTCAATAGTAGATTCTCTACAGTGCAATGTAGAATATAATGTATTGTTGTCTAAGTCACTGCTTCGTCCTAGTAACCTGTGGGACAAGGGCTTCCTTACTATAGGAGGCAATCAATCAATTTGATAAAATATGGGCGATTTCACCAGTTCTTATGACAAAATAGTCTGCGAGAATAGAACGTCAGGTTTCCCTGCTGGTCAATATATATAACTAGCGGGAACACCCAGCGTTGCCCGGGTGTAGAGAGGTTTTATAGTAAGAATATTGAGCAACAAAAAATAATTAAAAAATTAACCAATTCCTTTTAAAAAAATAAAATAGCATCGAGTATCCGTGATAGAACAAAATAGCCGCAATAGACAGGCTGGAACCTATAACGCAAACAGGAAAAGGAAGCCAAAAAGATGCCTTACGATGTCGTGGGCATTTAAAATAGGTTAGTTATTTCAAGGCCTATGATTATTTTGCAAAAATATCGACGCAAAAAGTGACCCCTCCTGTGAGAAACGGCTTAATTGACGGTCAAGGAATGAATATTTTCGGCGAATGTTTAGGTATTTATTTGACGAGCGACCCCAAATGGTTAACTTCTACATGCGCAGCTGCCATTGCTCAGAGGCAACATGCATACCGTAGATTTATCCGGCATAAGTCCTGTACAAACAGAAAAAAGTATATAGAAGCTAGAAATAATTGTAAGAAAGAAGTAGAAACCGCTAAGAGTAAATATACTGAAACCACCAGGAAACGCATTGAAGCACAGAAATTAGGAACTCGTGATTTCTGGAAAATCTACAATAGTGTAGTAAATAAGAAGCAATCGACCATACCCCTACTGTCCAACAATCACGAGAAAGGTAACATGCTTGCCCATCAGTTTTTCTCAAACTCTACCTTGGACCCAGCAAGCCATTCTCGCCCTGATTTTCCTCTGCGGACAGAAACAACGGTAGATGATATGAAGATAACGCCTTCCCAAATACATAATATTAGAAAAAAAAAAACTAGATACCTCAAACGCATGTGGACCTGACCTCATTCCGGCTATTAAAAAAATGCTCCGTTGATGTTGCTCTTGTTCCCTCTAAACTCTTTAACACATGCCTTAACGAATCTTGCTTTCCTAGCTGCTGGAAAACGTGCCAGTTTACGAAAACTCTTTCGAAAGAACTGACCCATTAAATTATCGCCCAATTTGCCCCCTCCCTCTTTTAGCCAAAATATTTCAGTCCTTCATTAATCAAGCTCTAGTCCACCACTTTACAGCTGCTAAACTGCTGTCTGGCCACCAATATGGATTTAGGCAAGCCAGTTTTACTGCAGATGTTTTAACTGTAATCTCTGAACGTTTATACCAGGCACTGGTTAAGGCAAGTGAAAGAAGGGCAGAAGCCCTAGATATATCTAGGGCTTTTGACAGGGTATGGCACGATGCTCTTCTCATGAAAATAAATCCTCTGGTATTACTGGACGAATGCTTAGCATAATTATATCCTTCTTAAATGATAGAAGAATCCAGGTTGTCCTAGATGGGCATACGTCCAAAAAAGTTGATATAAATGATGGTGTACCTCAGGAATCGATCCTTGGACCTTTATTATTTTTGATATTCATAAATTACTTACCTGATAAAATTGTCTATCAGATGGGTATATCTGCCGACAATACCACGCTATATAGTAGGCACGTGGGTAACACTAATGAGCACATATCTAAGGCAATGACCGAAACCCTAGAGGACGACCTCCAGTCCGTAGTGGAATTGGGTCAAAATGGATGGCAACGTTCAACGCTGCCAAGACAAAACTCGTTTCCCTTAATAATTATATGAGCCCTTACAAACCACCAATAGCTATGGTTAGAAATACTTTACCTAAAAGCACTTCGTTCAAGCTCCATGACTTAACGTTCACAGGAAACATGAGTTGGAATATATATACCGAGATCATTGCTAAGGCTGCTGCAAAGAAGGTGGGCTCTCTCTATCGTGCTAGAAAGTTATGCATGAAAGTATCCTGTACCTCTACAAAGCCACGATTTGCCCATGTATGGAGTACTGCTGTCACATTTGGACTGGTGCATCTGCTACTAGTC